>NC_135398.1:18160329-18405329 GCF_051989625.1 Stigmatopora argus
GGGGACCTTCTGCAGACTGAGGCTGAGGTTGAAAATATGCAGAATCACTTTGCCAAGCTGATCCGCACACTCTCAGTAGTCTGGAGCTGAGGCCATCTAGACCGGTAGCCTTCCTTGCCTCGATCTTCTTTAGCTGTTTTATCACCTGATCGACAGTAATGCAGAGACCGGTGGAAGAGGGGGAGGAGGAGGAAAACGAGGGGGGAGAGTTGCTTCTGGTCCGGGGGGTCGGGGGTGGGGGCAGGACTTAATCTGTTAAAGAACTGATTCAGTTCATTGGCCCACTCCCTGTCTCCAGACTCCGGGTCTCCCTCACTGTTGCCTCCATGGCCCGAAATGGTCCTCAAGCTCCTCCAGACCTCTTTGGTGTTGCCTCTCTGGAGTTGGTTCTCCAGCTTCCTCCTGTAGATGGTCTTTCCCTTCCTTATCGCTCTCTTCAGCTCCTTTTGGACCATTTTCAGACTCTCTTTCTCCCCAGTCCTAAAAGGCCCCTTCTTCTTGTTCAGGAGGGCCCTTAGATCCCTGGTGACCCATGGCTTATTGTTAGAGAAACAATGGACCTTCTTGGAGGGTACAATGTTCTCAACACAGAAGTTAATATAATCTGTGATGCAGTGGGTCAAGCTGTCGATGTCTTTCCCATGTGAATTGCACAGCACCTCCAAGTCAGACCTGCACCAAGCTGGGAAGACTGAATCTGCAATAGGTAAAACACTTGGTGTAAAGAAATCAACTGTGGGAGCAATTATTGGAAAATGGAAGACTTATAAGACCACTGATAATCTCCCTTGATCTGGGGCTCCATGCAAGATCTCACCCGGTGGCGTCAAAATGATAACAAGAACGTGAGTAAAAATCCCAGAACCTCATGAGGGGCCTAGTGAATGACCTACCGAGAGCTGTGACCATGGTAACAAAGTAATACAATGCGCCGCCAGGGACTCAAATCCTGCACTGCCAGGCGTGTCCCCCTGCTGACGTCAGTACACATCCAGGCCCGTCTGCGGTTCGCTAGAGAGCATTTGGGTGATCCAGAAGAGGACTGGGAGAATGTGTTATGGTCAGATAACACCAAAATAGAACTTTTTGGTAGAAACACAGGTTCTCCTGTTTGGAGGAGAAAGAATACTGAATTGCTTCCAAAGAACACCATTCCCACTGTGAAGCATGGAGGTTGAAACATCATGCTTTGGGGCTGTTTTTCTGCAAAGGGACCAGGGCAACTGGTCTGTGTAAAGGAAAGAATGAATGAGGCCATGTATTAAGAGATTTTGAGTGAAAATCTCCTTCCATCAGCAAGGACATTGAAGATGAGATGTGCCTGGGTCTTTCAGCATAACACTGATCCTAAACACAGCCAGGGCAACAGAGGAGTGGCTTCGTAAGAAGCATTTCAAGGTCCTGGAGTGCCCTAGCCAGTCTCCAGAACTCAACCCCATAGAAAATCTGTGGAGGGAGTTGAAAGTCAGTGTTGCCCAACGACAGCCCCAAAACATCACTGCTCTAGAGGACATACCAGCAAGTGTGTGAAAAGCTTGTGAAGAGTTACAGAAAACGTTTGTCCTCCGTTATTGCCAACAAAGGGTACATAACAAAGTATTGAGATGAACTTTTGGTATTCCCTTTTTCCGTCACTGTCATCATGTTTCCTTTTTTGTTGGGCTCATTGTATGCCTTAGATGAGACGCAGGGCGCTTATGAGGTATTTTCAACGGCGACTCAAAATCCTAACAATGCTGGAATAGTCTCATCGTAGTCTTTCTGTGCATGACGCGAAATGTAATCCAAAGAAAACCGCAAAAGCCAATACACCATCCTTCTCGCCTGTGTATTATTCGGCGCGTCATTCTTCTACGGTGAAATTTTGCTGCTTCTGCGCTGAGTGCCACCCATCTCAGTGCCAAAGAAGAAGCGATGCCCTGACTGTTGTCATTTTTCATCTCCTGTATTCTGCCTGTAAAAATCCACGCTGAAACTTGCAAGCGAAAGACAGGATATGAAAAATGGCCAAATACTTATTTTCCACCATGAATTGCAAATACATTCTTTAAACATCAAAAAATGATATTTTCAGGGGTTTTTTTCCCCACATTGTCTCAAGGTTGAGGTTTACCCATGTTGACAATTACAGGCCTCTCTAATCTTTTCAAGTAGGATAACTTGCACAATTGGTGGTTGATTAAATACTGCCCCACTGTATAATGACTAAAGAAAGGCATTCGGTTCAGTCAATTCAATTCATTTTTGTTGGAGGGGAGACGGGGAGAGTGTAGTAGCCTTGTGAAGAGCTTTACTAGTTTTGGCAAGAACGGGAAATGTTTGTTGGTGTTTGGAACAGTTCCGCACAAATCTACATAGATATCTTTTAGCTTACCAATTAAAGGTGCCAGAGCCATTGATCCATTCACTTTGTCTGAACGTATTTGTTTCATGTTGATATATTTCAGCAAAACACTCCTCTTCAACCTACTCCATCTCTGTGCCACTCTTCAGTCCAGCCATCCATTGTTTGGAAGAAGAATGCTTGCTGAGAATTACTCATTGGCAGCTTCATGGAAAAGAGGTACAATTTTTGAACAAATCTGAATGCCTTCAGTTACTGGATTGTTGCAGGGAACAATTTAATTTTTTTGTGAAAACTCCAGCCAGCTGGTCAGCACAGGCTTTGAGCACCTTCCCAGGTACTCCGTCGGGGCCAACTGTTTCTACTTATGAATTTTTTAGGTTACGAAACCTTTAGATATTCAAATTACTGTTCCAGAATATGAAAACTATCCAGCTTCTGGAACCAATTAATTTCATAAGTAGAGGTACGACTATATATGTACAGTTGTGGTCAAAAGTTTACATACACTTGTGAAGAACATAATGTTACCGGAATGGACAACTCTGACTGACAATGGAGCATAGCATGTGAAACGCCGAACTCTTATCTCAGATACAGACACAACTTGTGTACCTTTTACCTCGAATAAAGCACTATTAAACTTAGTTTTGCTCGTGCTGTCTTTAAAAGAAACACCCTAGCGGCTAGCGCAGACCTGGGCAATTAATTCCACAAAGGGTCGCAGTGGGTGCAGGTTTTCGTTCCAACCCAAAAGAGAAAACTTTTCCAACAATCTGGTATCTTAGAAGTCCAATCAGTCGATTGCATTCAGGTGCTTCTTGTTTCAGCAGAAATCTAATTATGTGCTGGATCAGTTGGAACAAAAACTCTCACCCACTGCGTCCCTCGAGGACCGGATTGGGCAGGTCTGCGCTAGTGGATAGCATAACATACGCTAGCGGATAGCATAACATACGCTAGCGGATAGCATAACATATGCTAGCGGATAGCATAACATACGCTAGCGGATAGCATAACATATGCTAGCGGCTAACATAACATATGCTAGTGGCTAACATAACACGCCAGCGGCTAGCATAACATACGCCAATGGCTAGCATAACATACGCTAGCGAATACCATAACAAATGCTAGCGGCTAGCATAACATACGTTAGCCTAGTGTCATGCTAGCACCTGTTGCGACCAAGCGCCCTATGTATTGACAAAAAACAGAAAATATACCCGCAACTGAGACTCCGTCCTATCAGACGGTGCATTTTATAGGTGTGAAAATACGCGGCGTGTTTGTGTGCATGTGCGTATTGGTCAATTTTGACATTTTCATGAGCATTTTTTATTTGGAAACTTATTATAAAATACAGCCATAAACTGAACCTGTTTCGGAACTTGGATACATTATTTTATTTCATTATTTTACTTTTAAGTGTTTCGTAACCTGAAATATTCACGAATTAAAGCATTTGTAAGTAGAGATACCACTGTACTTTCCTTCAATTGACTTACATATTTTCTCCGTCTTTTGTCTGCTTCATTGGCCAAACATTCCTGCGGCACCTTATTGTATATTGTACAAAACAAGTTGAGATTTGCTCTTGTCTTTAAGTCTGAGCAATTCTGGATTGGCGTTTTTGTAAGGTTCAGTTGGAACATGAGACACTATGTATCAAACTTTTTTTCCTGGTCAAGAAATAAATTTGACATTTGAAATAATTTGTGTATTCAAAATGTTTCTTCTGTGCAACAGGCAAAAACCTGTTCCAGGTTCGGGGTCAAAATGGCTTATTATATAGAAGCATGGATCCTCTGCCACGCATCTCTGGGGAGCAGCAGGTGTCAAACACAGCTGACGAAGATCTTGATACTTTTTATCCTGTATCTCCTACTGTTGACCTTCAGAAAGTGCATGTTTATGATGCAGCGAAAAATTGCACAGGTAAGTGGCTCTTCTTTGTCTCGGGATGAATTTACATAGTTTTATCACCTGCGCAGTAAAAAAAATAATATATGCAGCCGAGATAAATTAGGTTGTTTTTTTTCCTACAGGTTTTCGTTTTATATAATAATTATTAGTTCTGTGAACGTAATGTTCTAATGAAGATAGAAATTCATTATGGCGCTTCCCAAACTCTGTAATTTGGACCTTCGGACAACACACAGCAATCTTATGACTACAAGAAACACATTTTTTGTCACAAAGGCCCAAAGAGTTGAAATATCATCATTGTTGTAAAGCAAATCTATTTTTTTTGTTTTAATAGCTAATATGATCTGTGTTGTGATTAGCTGATGGACACTATTTTGGGACACAACCAATGTGAAACCTAGAAGAACAAGAATTCCAAAATATTTTCCATTCATGCAGGACTATAGTGCAGTCTGAGCAGGAAGCTAATTATAGCACGCGAACACGTGCACTTAAATACATCTAAACAACTCCAAATTATGATATCAAAACAACTTAGCATAAAATATAACTCGCTTTCTTTTGTTCTAAAAGAGAGTGAGAAAGAGAGAGAGTTCTAGTCACAATTCCACTAACAATGTTTGGAGGAAGAAGAATGATGAGTACCAAGCATCACATGAATGCCATCCCTACTGTGTAGCACGGGGGTGGTAGCATCACGCTCTATGGGTGTTTTTCTGCAATGGGAGAAGTAGACTGACTGTATTAAGGAGAGGATGACCATGGTCATGTATTGAGTTTTTGGGAAACAACCACCTTCCTTCACTCAGATAATTGAAGCATTGATCTGGGGTGGCCTAGCCAGTCTCCAGACCCAAACCCAATAGAACATCTTTAAAGGGAGCTCAAACTTCATGTTTCTCACCGACAGCTCAGTAACCTGACTGATCTAGAGAGCTGTGTGGAGGAATGGGCCATAATCCCTCCGGCAGTGTGTGCAAACCTGGTAAAAAACTGCAGGGGATGTTTGACCTCTATCTTTGCAAACAAAGGCAACTGTACTAAATATTAACATAGATTTTCTCTGGTGTTTAAATATATATTTGCAGCTGTCTCGCACAAAAACATTTTAAAAAAGTCAATGTTAGATCTGGATTTTTCTCACACAGGACATGCACGCATGATGAAAATGTCAGACACCTCCATTATTTATAAGTGGGAGAATTTGTAATATAGTGCAGTGTGTTTATAGTTGAATTGACTGTAGCTGTTTTTTCCAAAAATTAAAAACAAAGCATGCATAACAGTAATGACGACAAACAATAATTAACAGAACAAACATTTGACTCTGATAAACAATAAGGTATTTCAGTCACTAGTTGAAATCATGACCAGCAATAGTACTCTGAGCACAAGTGATTTTGAGTTACCTGATTTTATATTAGTTATTACCATTATTAACAATGTAGGTTTTCTGTGATATTATTCATAGAAGTTCCCAGCCATAAAATATCTGCTCACAAGTTATGCCCATTGGAGAAAAAAAGGAATGAATTTAATGAATTCATGGGCTCCTTTACTTATGTCAGTGAAAGGATGAGTTATCTCGCACCCAGACGTAAAGTCAGAAACGTGACTTGACTATTCTCCTGCATTTCAATTGACCATTTTCATGTACAGACGCTCCCCTACTTACGAACGCAATTGGTTCCGAGCGATTGTTCATAAGTTGAATTTGTTTGTAAGTTGATTCAGTGCTATATTTTGTATTATAATTTATGTTTAAGGCCGATATAAGTATATTGAAGGTTTATATAAGTGCATTTGTATGTTTAAGGCTTGTATAAGTAACACGCATTGGTTTGTACTGAAAAAAGAACATTTAATAAAATGGAGAGAATATGTACAGTACTGTAGAGAGAGAGAGATTTATAATAATAATAATAATCGGACATAGGCCCTGTCGTCATTATCACAACACAAAAGCCTACTTGTCATCACACGCAGAGACTGCGTGTGACGAAATTGATGGTGCTTCTCCATAAGCTACGTTTAATCGGCAAAGACCTAATAAGTGTAAGTTACGGACTTGTAATTTGTCATTCCGCTGTTGAGGATACAGGTCGCTTACCTCTCGCTTACCTCTCACTGTCTTCCACTTACCTTTCCTCAGTCAGCTTAGGAGGCAGATCACCAACCAAACATCTGTTCATATACCGCAGAGGGGAATGTGTGTTATGTTAGCGCGAGTTTAGATTTCTGATGGATGTGGGGAAAAAACTGTCCTTAAGCCTATTTGTCCGTGCTTTGTGGGACCTATAGCGTCTGCCAGAGGGCAGCAGCTGGAACAGATTATGTATTAGAAACTGGCCAAAAGAAGCGACCTAATGACGATTGCACAGTTTTCTTCTTTTTTTCATCATAAATGATGCGGTAGCACTGTATGGCATCATTCAATTGATTTGCAAACTTTGTGCAACGTTCAATATTTGGGTCCTGCTGCTCGATCTTTCTGTTTATAAATGGTATTGACGGTCGAACGATTCAATGCCCGTGAAACGCTCACCACTCTCACGCGCATCAAGCTTCGTTATTATTGCCACTCGTTTCAAATGAAATGGCTTGCCTCTTCCTTGCAACTCCCTCAATAGAAGCCTTTAGCTTTTTACCAACCATATTCAATATTGGATGCATGAGATATTTAATGATACAAATGAAAAAGGTTCTTTGCACACTGGAGATACATTCACGCACTTCCGCATTGCAACGAAGAAGAAGGTAGATGCTGGGTGAGCTGAGCTCTCACAGCGCCAGGCGTCGGTATTAGCGGCGGAAAGAAGTACTACTCCGAAAAAGTCGCGAAATACAAAATTGGATTTGCGAACATTTTTGGACTTAAACGCAATTTGCAGACATGTTCGTATGTACCGTTGTTCGTAAGTTGAATGTTCGTAAGTAGGGGAGCGTCTGTATATCAGTAACCTTAAAGTAGATCTGGGTGAAATGAAAAAAAAAATGTTATCACAGGGAAAAAAAGATCAGTCTATCAATGATTAGATTAGAACTTTTTTCATCCCGTATTCAGGAAATTCCCTTGGTTGCAGTAGCAAGCACAGACACAAAATACATTGTAGACCTAGGTAGAAAACTGCAACCACACACAGGAAGGTGGGGACCTTCTGCAGACTGAGACTGAGGTTAAATATGCAGAATAGCTCTTTCAAGATGATCTGCACAGTCCCTCAGTAGTCTGGAGCTGTTCATCTCCCTTGCCTAGATCCTCCTAAACTGTCCTATCACCCAATCAGCAGCAGCGGAGAGGCCAGTGGATGAAGCACCGACAGCTCTTCCATCTGACTGGGGAGAGATCTCACGCTCCAGTAACAATGATTGAATGCTCGGTCTGGAGCATCGCCTCTCCTCCCGGCATTACCAGTTGCCGCTTGACCGGCGCCATCTTAGAAAAAAATAATTTTAAAAAATCACGATAACTACCACATCTTTTTTGTTTCAAATTTGAAACTTCAAACTTTGGTGGATAGGTAAATTATTTACTTACCTCCTTTTTCAAATATGAAAGTAACTAGGATACCTTAATCTCTATAAGAAAAGGGAATATGAAATATGATAATTTTACAAAGTATTTCTGTTGTTCTGTTGTGTAATAAAGATAAGAGAACTCCCTCCTCACACTATGAAAAGTAAAGAATAGAACTTGCAGAAATTTTGACAGGCAATATGAAATAGATAAAATAATGAACTGAAGACTTAGGCACCATTGGCAAGCAGATTCTTTTCAGTCTCACAAAAAGAAACAAGAGTAAATGTACATCACATATGGCCATTTCCCCCAAAAATAAATAAATTGAATGTACTTAACCAATTTTAACCAAAGATAAGTTTTATATTTTTGCAACGTTTTCAGAACATTTACATAAAATGGGAAAACATCTTTATCAAGTAAGAAAAATATTACAGGCTTTCCTCGAATGAGGACAGTGGGTTAAGGATGTTTTCAATAAGGCTGTTCTTTGCACATAAATGTTTACGAGGCATTTAAAATGCCAGCGTGAATTCACTTGGATCTTTTAGTGGGTTGTCCTGCATCTCATAATCGCTTATTATCTCAATTCTTTCGATGGTTCGGATTACTCCAATAGTTGTCACTTTCGAACAAGAAATACAACGAAAAAAAATCAATATTAGCGAGTTAGCTTAGCGTTGCAATGTTCTTTGATAGCCAGATGATTCTTCAACTTCTTTTATATCAAATCCAAGTTATTGACAATGTAGAACATTCTTCTTTGACAACACATTACAGTCAACTTTGATGAACACTGAATCAAACTCCGCTGGAAACGTTCGCGGTGCTCTCTACTAAAGACTACAACTTCAAAGTACAACTGTAGTACCCCAAGCTGTCCGCCTAGGTGCCTGAACAATAAGAACAACAACTTGCCTTTTAATGAAAACAACGGAAAACATAGGAAATTCATAACAATTAAAGTGGAATTTTGTTTTATTTCAAAATCAAGGCTACTCACGTCTGTCCAGTCAGAGCACGTTAAACTAGGTCTATATAGTCGGCGCCCTAGGTAAGATGGCTGCCCAGGACCAAGGTAAGATGGCTGTGCCCCGAGCGAGCAGTGACGGGAGCGTGAGTTTTTTCACGTTTGATGCGTACGTTTTTTTTCTTGAATTTCATTCATAGACGTCAAAATATATTTTGTTTAGAGTTTTATCTTTTTTTGAAATATATGAACGTATCGGCCGAATTCGCTTGCGTCGTGACGTCATTGTGTGACGGCGCCGCTAATTTGTATTTTTTTTTTGCATGTCGTTTTTTTATGCGCATAAGTCTGTTGGAATTTATTCTATAATTATATTAAAGTTAAGTTAATAATCTGACTCCAATTTATGACCTTACCCGACTGCCACTCATCCAACAATTTGCGCGCTCGTTCTGCAATAGAAAGGTACCAGGAAGCCGACATTTTCACACACGGGTGGATTTATTTCTAACACACAAATCTAAGACATAAGTCTGTGGGTCAGGCTCCCTCTCAGTCTGTCCAAGCAGACGAATGTTGCCACCAGTCGTCGTAGTTCTTCTTCTCCGAGCCGCCCAGGAACTTAGTTATAGTCCACAATATGCAAATGTCACAACAACGCAGGCCTCCTGGCCATTGGTCTTTATTTCCTGAAGAATCTCCTCGCGGTCCCACCCAGTTGTACTTTTCCACTCCACGGCATCTGTAAAACATTCTACTGGTGCAACCCCCACATCCTGTCCAGTGACCTTTGCATTCCACAGGACATGTAGGGAGATCTAATGAACTCTCTTTAAGCTGTTAACTATTATTCCTTCAAGTCGTACCCTCTATTCAGTCATCATTATTTTTAACAAAAACGGCTTATATACGAGTAAAGACAGTAATACTACACCACGTAAAATAGCCCCCAAGCGTCGAGGACCACCCAAGGCTTAATCTGATGCGGAAAAAAAAACAGATGATAATGACGGTTGCTGAAAAGGTTAAGTTGCTCGATATGCTCAGGGCAGGGAAAAAGTATGTCGATGTTGCGCGCTATTATGGCATCAATGAATCGACCCTGCGTTACATTAAAAAATAAGAGGCTAACATTCGAAAGACGGCCACACTTCACTTTACAAGGGAAACAAAGCGTGTGGTAACCACGAGGAATAAAACCCTCGTGAAAATGGAGAATGCACTGTCGTTTGGTTCTAGGAATGTAAGGCGAAAAACATTCCTCTGGATACCAACATCATTCGAACCAAGGCTTAATCTGATGCGAACAAAAAACAGATGATGATGACGTTTGATGATAGCTTAGCTCCTGACGCAGAATGCGAGCCTCAGCCAAGCACCAGTGGCGCGAGTGAGCCTCGTGAATTTTCCAGAAAGGGTTGGTACGAAACATTCAAAAACAGACATGGTTTACAGAGGGGTCTGCTCCATGGAGAAGCTTTATCTGCAGACTACAAAGCAGCAAAAAGGTACGTCGGAAGTGTATTCTAAAATAATTACTGAGAAAGGTTATCTTCCGGAGCAAGTTTTCAACATGGACGAGACTGGACTTTTCTGGAAGCGGATGCCTTCCCGCACATTTTTATTCAGGGATGAACTTGGTGTCATATTACAAAGTTCACAAGGATCACATGATACTTATCTTGTTTGGAAATGCCACTGACTTCATGGTAAAGCCAGCCTTAATTTACAAGTTTAACCGTCCGCATGCTTTGGAAAAAAAAAAGAACAGAACATTGCTGCCTTTGTACTGGATGAGTAACAGAAAAGCTTCGATGATGAAAGATCTCCATTATGAGTGGTTTCATAACTGCTTCGTTCAGAGCATCAAGCTGTACCTCTCGGATAGGGGACTGCCCTTCAAGGTCCTCCTCTTATTGGACTGTGTCGGGATATACCGCCAACCTCATGTGATGGGGTTCAATTGCAGTTCCTGCCCCCCAACACCACTGTACTCATCCAACCTATGGATCAGGGGGCCATTTGTGCATTTGAGGCCCTGAAAATTCACAATGCAGGGACTGGTTTTATCAATTGACCAGTCCAATCAGACCACCAGCATCAAAGAATATTGGCGCAAATACAACTTTGCCACATGTCTGTGGAACATCCAGATTGCGATTGTGGACATGAAGGAGCAGACCTTAATTTCCAGCTGGAAAAGTTTGTGGTCACAAAAAGTCAATGACTTCATGGTAAAGCCAGCCTTAATTTACAAGTTTAACTATCCCCACGCTTTGGAGAAAAAAAAGAACCGAACATTGCTGCCTGTGTACTGGATGAGCAACAGAAAAGCTTCAATGACAAAAGATCTCCATTATGAGTGGTTTCATAACTCCTTCGTGCAGAACATCAAGCTGTACCTCGCCGATAGGGGGCTGCACTTCAAGGTCCTCCTCCTATTGGACTGTGCCGGAGACATACCAACAACCTTTGATTTGATACGACACACTTGATTATTTTTCCTGTGTAAAAATAGAAATGTATTCATGGTTCCCAATTGACTATTTAAATATTGAAATCATAGTCATTCATTGCAAGAACATACAATTTACAAAATTAGATGAATAGTCATTCAAATGTACCTGACCGGCCCCCAAATAAATGGAACAACTTGTATGTACATGCCATAAATTCAAGAAAGAATGCCCAGATCTCATGATAGAATCTTTAATCCAAGAACTTAAAGGAATCATGTGAACGAGTCACCCATAATTCTGCCTATTTTATTTTTCATTGTTTATTTTTTTTCCTCCTTTTAGGTTTCAAAAGACAACATTTTTACCCACATGCCCACACACTTTACTTCCTGGATGATGGTGCTCAATGCAAGCTTCGGCCAGATCAGTTCAGAGCAAAGATGATCATGTTCCTTTTTGGAAATGCGCTTGCACAGGCACATAGATTATTTGGGGTAAGTATGTGGATGCCTTCCTAACCTTTCAATGTTGTCTACCATAGCCATGATAGTTCTGCCCTGTACCTTGACTGTTCCAAGGACGCTGCTCAACATTTAAATCTCCTACCTTATTTCTTTTATATTTCAAGGCATATAGATTAAATTGGGTAAATGTGCAAATGAGCATTCTCTCAATTGATTTGTGGTGCTCGATGAATAACCTCACACTGAACAACACAAAAACTAAAGAAATAATCCTGGACTTCCGCAAACAGAGCACAGATCTGGCCCCACTCCTCATAAATGGAGTTCGTGTAGACAGGGTCCAGTCCTTTAAATTACTGGGGGTCCACGTCACGGACAAGCTCTCCTGGTCCACAAACACCACGGCAGTAGTGAAGAAGGCCCAGAAACGACTCCATTTCCTGATGGTACTCAGGAGGAACAACTTGGACACTAAGCTTCTGGTAACTTTCTATAAAGCCACTGTGGAGAGCATCCTGGCTTACGGCATCACAGTGTGGTACGCTGGAAGCACGGCAGCAGACAAAAAGGCCATGCAGAGAGTGATTAACACTGCCCAGAGGATCGTCGGCTGCTCTCTGCCCTCACTGGAAGATATTGCCAGCCCTCGTTACCTCAGCAGAGCCGGGAACATTGTTGGGGACCCGGACCACCCTGGTCACAACCTGTTCCAGCTGCTGCCCTCTGGCAGGCGCTACCGGTCTCACAAGCACGGACAAAGAGGCTTAAGGACAGCTTCTTTCCCACAGCCATCAGGACTCTGAATTGCAGTAGCACGACACACAATCCCCTCTGTGTAACAACTTCGGGGTGAGGAAACATGAAGGACGTTGGGTGGTGATCTGCCTCCTGCTGGCTGACTGAAGGTAAGTAAGCAGACAGTGGGAGGTAAGTGATCCATTTTATTCTTTGTTGGCATCGGTGAGGCAAACCTTTTCGCAGTCGCCGGGAGTTGGTTGCGCTCGGGAGGTGATGCGATGTATCCATCACGGCAGAATGCCAGCACGTCGGAGAAGCACTTTCAATTTCATCATACGCAGCTGGGTATGATGACAATTAGGCTTTTGTCTAGTGAATGATGATGACAAGCCTAAATCTGATTTTATTATTTCATTTTATTTATTCCTGTAATATGTTGAAACCATTTAAGGCCAGAGTAGGACTCATTTTCAACCATGATGTTTCCGAGCACAGGCCAGTTCTCTAAGCTTTCCTATCAAACAATACTCTGTTGCAGCTATTATAGCATTGGGGACCTTTGGCATTCAAATTAATTAGTAGTCAGTAGTAGTAGGTAACCTGGAGAAATCTCAACTCATAATTCAAAAAGCCCCTCCCTTAAATTTAGATTGGCTTCTTGGGGACCATAGAGAATTTACAGCCTCTTGGACATCATTTTAGGCCCGAGATATAGCCCAAGGAAACCACGTTACCCTGCCATGGCCAAGTCAGCTTTCGTGTATTTATTTATTCACCGCAATGAGAAGTCTATTATAAAATAAAGCAATTTCCTCCGTGTACGTATATTTGTTCTCTTGATTTAGTTACTGGGGAAAAATGCATTTTTATCATCTTATTCCTGAAACCATTTGTACACCGCAAAGATGCACTCTGATAGAGTGACTGTTTGCCATCCAAGGCCTGACGCCTTTCTTACAGTAGGTGACGGGTCTTTTCGTCTGGAGGCTTTTGCTCTTGCCCTAAGGCCCTGGATGTACTTGGGCACCCAAAATGCGGCCAGGGGCAGCACTGTTAGTTTGCCAGTCCAATTAAACTTTGCGTCTTCAATTTATCATTGAAGATGTTTGATTATGAAATTAGTACTCAAACACCGAAATTGAAATTTGTTCGGAGTCTATTGAAATTCCAGAGCTATTGTGAAACACCAAATACAGGATCCTGGCCAATAATTCAGATGCTGAATGTTAAACACTCAGAACAAAGGAAGTATCTGTGAATATTCTAACGCCAGCAAGGATGTATTTAATCCAAAGGTGAGGCCTCGAGTGCCTAACGATATTATATATATATATATATATATATATATATATATATATATATATATATATATATATATATATATATATATATATTCTACTTGAAAAGATTAGAGAGGCATGTAATTGTCAACATGGATAAACGTCAACCATTAGAGACAGAATGTGGAAAAAAACTCAGAAAATCACAGTTGCCCTCAATCTGGGGCTCCATGCAAGATCTCACCCCGTGGCATCAAAATAATAACAAGAACGGTGAGCAAACCACACGGGGGGACCTAGTTAATGACCTACAGAGAGCTGGGACCACAGTAACAAAGGCTACTATCAGTAACATAATGTGCCACCAGGGAGTCAAAGCCTGCACTGCCAGACGTGTCCATCTGCTGAAGCCAGATGCTAGAGAGCATTTGGATGATCCAGAAGAGGACTGGGAGAATGTGTCATGGTCAGATGAAACCAAAATAGAACTTTTTGGTAGAAAGGCAGGATCCCGTGTTTGTAGGAGAAACAATATTGAATTGCATCCGTAGAACACCATACCCACTGTGAAGCATAGGGGTGGAAACATCATGCTTTGGGGCTGTTTTTCTGCAAAGGGACCAGGACGACTGATCTGTGTAAGAGAAAGAAGGAATTGGATTGGATAACTTTATTCATCCGGGTGATGTATCGAGATTTTGAGTGAAAATCTCCTTTCATCAGCAAGGACATTGAAGATGAGACGTGCCTGGGTCTTTCAGCGTAACACTGATCCTAAACACAGCCAGGGCAACAGAGGAGTGGCTTCGTGAGAAGCATTTCAAGGTCCTGGAGTGCCCTAGCCAGTCTCCAGAACTCAACCCCATAGAAAATCCGTGGAGGGAGTTGAAAGTCAGTGTTGCCCAACGACAGCCCCAAAACATCACTGCTCATAACAAATTATTGAGATGAACTTTTGGTATTCCCTTTTTGCGTCACTGTCATCATGTTTCCTTTTTTGTTGGGCTCATTATATGCCTTAGATGAGACGCAGGGTGCTTATGAGGTATTTTCAATGGCGACTCAAAATCCTAACAATGCTGGAATAGTCTCATCGTAGTCTTTGTGTGCATGACGTGAAATGTAATCCAAAGAAAACAGCAAAAGCCAATACAACATCCTTCTCGCCTGTGTATTATTCGGCGCGTCATTCTTCTACGGTGAAATTTTGCTGCTTCTGCGCTGAGTGCCACCCATCTCAGTGCCAAAGAAGAAGCGATGCCCTGACTGTTGTCATTTTTCATCTCCTGTCTTCTGCCTGTAAAAATCCACGCTGAAACTTGCAAGCGAAAGACAGGATATTAAGAATGGCGGAAGTCAGAGCACTGTTTCTTCGGCACTGAAATGCGTGGCACTCCGCGCAGAAGAGGAAGAAGTGAAAATTTTACCGTAGATGAATGATGCATCGATAATACAAAAAGTATCATGCCTTTTCTTGGGATTACATTACATACATATAGAGACTAGACTTGAGCCTCTTCCAGCATTGTATGGATTTTGAAACTGCGTTGAAAATTCCTCTTAAACGTCCTGCATCATCTAATGCATCATGAATTAATCTACCGTGCATTAAATCAAGAAGTAACCACGATGAAGAAAATCATTGCTTAGGTGGAGAACGCCTTATCGTGAGATGATTCCTCTGGATACCAACATGATTAGAACCAAAGCCAATAACTTTTATGATAGCTTAGCTCCTGATGAAGACAATGCGACCAAAATGCAGTAAAACACTACATCAAGGAAGAGTTCCCTCACATAATTCGAGAATGGTTGGAGCAAATTTTTAACATGGATTAGACGGCCTTTTGGGGAAGAGGATACCTTCACCACATTCACACGGATCGCCTGATGCTCATCGTGTGTGGGGATGCTGCTGGCGCTGGCATCATTGTAAAGCCAGCCTTAATCTACAAGTTGGACTATCCTCATGCTTTAAAACACGAACACGTTTCATGCCGAACGTGATGCTGTAATTCACAGAAGGGGGGTTGCCCCTTAAAGATCTGGTCTGTGCAGGAGGACTCCCATTAACCAGTTTTTTTTTAATTTATATCCAGCGGAAAGGAACAGTTTTTGCTGTGAGTACTGTATTTAAAGTACAGTGGTACCTCGAGATACGAGCTTAATCCGTTCCGGAACTGAGCTCGTATGACGAGATTCTCGTAACTCGAGCGGACGTTTTCCATTGAAATGAATGGAAAACAAATTAATTCGTTCCAGCCCTCTGAAAAAACACCAAAAACAGGATATTGGATTGGAATTGTTTTTTATTTCTTCTAATTCGCCATCTATTAACAAAGTAACACATAACTAGTGGTTTAATAGTTTATTAAATGTGTTTAATCTAACTAAAATTGGGCAGATTTCGCCGACGGGAGACAGAGACGTTTGGGGGCGTGAGCAGGCTGTTCCTTTTTTTTCCACGACAACGCACTCGTAAACGGAACAAACAAATTTAAGTTAACTTGGATTAATATATACAGACACTCAAACATACGTTTAATGTAACTTTACACAAAACTGAATTCTAATTTTGTTGTAATCTTTTGTTACCTTCGTTTTTCGGGTTGGCGGTTTGCCACGCCTCCGCCCTCACGTTCGCTATCGATTGACTGTTTGCGGTTGTATTGCCTTCAAAATATTCCCAAAATGATGCACACAAATGTCCTCACAATAGGATAACGCACGACCACTTGCCAACGAGAAATAGTCTTTAAGGAACGATCGCGGGACCTTTCCTAAGAAAGAATAACAGGAAATGACATAGCTGAGCTTCCCACGTAGTGATTGTGGGTAATAAAGTTTTAGCATTTTGTATGACGAGCGGTCGTATGACGAGGTACCACTGTACTGTGATCGTTCTTCACTTTGTGGCTTAGACTTTCGCGGTATAAAAAAAAGCTCATAAAAATGTCTAAATCAACGCTGAAACTCGCCACCAGAAGACAACAAAAATGGGGGTTAAAAATGGCAGAAGTCAGGCCACTACTTCATCTCTCTGCGGCGAAGAAGGGGGTATACAGTAGAGAGAGAATGGGCGGGCCGGTTATCATATCAAATGCCTAGATGCCTTCCGTCTTGCCATTTCCTCTTTTCTTGCGAGTGAATTTTGCATCGCCCACATCACCTGTGGAAAAAGGCTTTTTTTTGAGTCGCCATGGAAAATGCTTCCTAAATATTGACGTTCCTTGATATGCTAAATGCGTTCCACACCATTGCAGCAGTGAATCTACACTGGCGTTCTTTTGTACATAATTCAGCTGGTACGTATGTTAATGGAATCCGCCGTGCGGTGAAGAGTGAGACACACGAAGTGAACACTCTTGCCCTCTGGAGATGTACGCGTTTTGTGACAATCGATCTCTATGCTGCTGACTACAGTAATCCCTCGATTATCGCATATTCACTTGTAGCGAATTCACTACCTGGCGATTTTTTTTTTTCCGCTATTATAAATGTTTTTTTTCAAGTTCATAAACGTGAAAATCGATGCTGAAACTCGTGAGCCACTAGGACACAGCACTGAAGAAGAAAAAAAGTTTTAACAAGGGTGACCCTACTTTGTGATTTTTCGATTATCGTGGCCATGTCTGGTCTACATTAACCATGTTATTCAAGGGATTACTGTATTTTTTTTATTCCCCGTTAAAAATGCCTCCTAAATCTTGATGTTGCTTGATTTGCTAGAGACGTAGCACAGCATTGCGGCTTAAAGGGCGTTGTTTTGTACATAATTCAACTGGTAGGAATCTTGTTAATGGGGTCCGCCGTGAGTCACAAGAAGTGAACGCTCTTTCCCTTGGAGATGCACGCGTTGTGGGGATCTATATGCTGGGAAAAAATAAAAATAAATTCTCGTGAGGTGAAGAGGTCAAAGAAGCGGCTGGTTTGTCTGCCCAGGTTGCATGCTGCATGTTTCCGCGACCATTCTACACAATCCTGCTGTTTTTGCTTGGGCACTTGCGTGCGAGAGTCGTTAGCTGCCGAAGCTTGGATCTTCCGAGGTGCGGAACTGCAAATTCTTGTGTGGAGTGAGACACCCCGCCTCTGAGGAATAAAACAATGAAACAGCAATATGATGGATTTACGCCTTCGATACGGCTGTGAAGATGGCATGAAGATAGGACGTCGAAAACTGTGTGCCGTATTGAAGATCTCCTGCAGATGTCTTACATAAAGGAAGACCACTTTCTTCATCCTCATTCTCGTCGTTGTCCGCTGCCTTTACTCCCCGATGAGATAACTTCTGCGAGGGCCTCATCAGTTGGTCGGCGGGGCAGTTATGGTTGACATCCTCTGGTCATGCCAGCTTCACGGCCGTATTTACGTCGTAAATCCCTCATAATGCTGGTTCATTTTTTTATTCCTCAAAGGTGGGGCATCCGAGTCCACACGAGAAAACATTTATTCGCAGCATACAGTGCTCTCGTGTGCAAGAACCCATGTGCATCTCCAGAGGGGAAGAGCGTTCACTTCCCGTGTGTCTCCCTCATAACTGCACGTCGGAACCCATTAACATGGTTCCTACCAGCTGAATTATGTACAAAAGAACATCACAGTGTAGATTCATTTATGCCACAATGGCGTGGTACAGCTTTTGCATATTAAGGTACGTCAATATTTAGGAGGCATTTTAAACGGCGACTTAAAAAAAAAATCTTTCTCCACAGGTGATTTGCGCGATGCAATATTTACTCGCAACAAAACAGAAAATGCAAGACATCGTAAATCTCGGCCATTTATAGAATATTCGGCGGGTCATTCTACGGTGAAATATTGCTGCTTCTTAAGCACTGAGTGCCACCCAATTCAGCGCCAAAGAAGCAGAGCTCTGACTTCTGGCATTTTTTGATCCCATCTTCCACTTGCAAGTTTCAGTGTGGATTTTCACATTTTTATGAACTTTTAAAAAAATCCTTAAACTAAAAAATACGCAATGTACTGAATCCGCAAATGTTGAAGCCGTGAAGTGGTCAAGGATCACAGTATGTAGTAAAATTGGGAGTAAAAACATCTCTTTGCTATTTCATTTTATTACAATATACAAAATATCTGGTATACTGACTGGCAACCGATTCACGTTATCCCCTCCTAGTGCCCAAAGTCAGCTGGGATAGGCTTCAGTGACCCTTGTGAGGATTAACCGCGACAGGGAATGAATGAATTAATATTCTGCCTGAGTGCCTTCTATTTTGATCTCTTTCTCCTCTTTTCTCCCTTGTTATGAAGACCAAGACATATTGTGCCTTGGATCATCCTATCACATTGCAGGCGGTCGGGACCAACGGCAGACTTTTCCAGTTCATTGTTCTTCAACTCAACACCACAGATCTGAAAGGAGATAATGGCATCAAAAATCAGGTTTTTGTCTTGTATCTTATTTGTCTGTACAAATTTTGTTTTACTATCAAGGTTGATGAACGCTAAATATCAAGTTTAGACAAAACTAAAAATGAGGATGCAGAAATTAAAATTCTTGGCCAAGGCACAAACTATGCTACTAAACGTAGTAATACGGCTAGCCATCCAGAAGAAGTTAAAACCTTTTGTGACATCCATAATTGGGGGCTGAAGCCAACAAGTGGATTGCTTTTGTGCATTCGCTAATGTTGAAGAAAGACCACAAATTCCACTGGCACGTCTGCAGATTTTTTCAGCACTCCTGAACTTTGCTTGTGAGAAGATTTAAATGGTGTACAGCAATGAAAACACGTACTGTATGAGACATCATGACTTGTTCAATGTCCTTGGTAAGAACATCTAGAGTTGTTTACAATACGCAATGCCCTTGATAGGAAGTGTTTATCATGGCCTTAGTAGCCATAATATTGCCCTATACATCCCCTTGATATAAACATGCAACCTTCTCAACTCTCGTTTATGTTTTATAACTCCCGTCACGACAGAAAAGATAGTGTTCCGGGAGCACCTGGAAACTCGCTGGCTGAAATTCTTCCGAAAATGATGTGGAAAGGCGTCCTACCTTAGGACCAATTACCCGCGTGGTGCGTTTAGGGCACATGTAAAAACAACGATTCATACATCAACTCTGCTTTCAGCTTTAATAAATAAAAGATGGCGGTGAAGAAATTCAAGCGTCTATTAGGATCCAACAGCCGTTTCTAGCCAACATAAAAAAATGTCATCTCTCTACGTTTACACGGTTTGGACAAACATAGCGAGAGAATCTTAACATGCACACCCATCCATAAATCACGCTTTATAAGGATTATAGATTATTGCAACCTAATGTTATTGCCGGATGAAAGAGATCGGGATCGATTGCATCTCCTTGGTAAATCTACCGAAATGTTGCACCTTTTTGCGCAAAATGTTTGTTTTTTTGCTTCTGAATTTATCTGTAGAATCTGTTTTTTCCCTTTTCCGTGGAATGCCTTTTTTCCTTTTCTGGAGAATCTGAAACTCAATTTGTTGCAAATCCTTTTTTTCCTTGAGAATCTGCAATTCCAATTCAAAATCCGGTGGCACAGATTTACTACACATACTTCTTTTAGGTGTGGGTGGATGAAGATGCTGAACTCTATGATTTTCCAAAAGTCAGACCTTTCTTCTTCAAGAAGCAACTTAAGGTAAAGCAATCACTCTCAACTTTTCTTATTTTTGCCAATTTCTCCAAAGGAATATAGCAACCTAGAAAAGTGATGCAAGAAAATAAAAATGGGGCATGGGTAAACTTTAAATAAAGACAAGGCTGGACAATTGTCATACTTAGTCTAGAGTGCAAAAGTGCGACAAATTAAAAAGCAAAAAAAGCTAACGTACCTAGAGGGCAGGTGACAACAGATGACTCCATGAAAAAAAGAGTATCATGTGACATGTTGGAATACAAAATTGAAAATCCCTAAAAATGACATATTACTATCATCACTTTTGACCAACTATATTTACTTTTGGTGACGCGGAACAGTGGTCAAAATTATCTCTACTTGCGCATCGTTTTCCATGCAATATCTTCATGTTACTCAAAGCTTTGAAGTGACACCTTTTCTTCCAAGATACGAAAAAAAACTGTCCAAGTTGTAAAGCCCCAAACCAAGTCACGAAAATGAACTCTGAGCTTACCGTCATTCCCGCGGGTTTAACTAAAGAACTCCAAACGCTGGACATCGGCATCAACCGGGCGTTCAAAGCAAAGTTGCGAGCGGCATGGGAACAATGGATGATAGTTGGCGAACACAGCTTTACGAAGGGTGGCAGGCAGCGCCGGGCTATTTACGCCACTATTTGCGAATGGATTGTGGCCGCTTGGACTAATGTGTCTGCTTGCACTGTTGTTCGAGCTTTTGCCAAAGCCGACAGCTTTACGAAGAGTAGGAGGCAGCGCCGGGCTAGTTACGCCACTATTTGCAAATGGACTGTGACCGCTTGGACTATCGTGTCTGCTTGCACTGTTGTTCAAGCTTTTGCCAAAGCCGGCATCATTTCTGTCAAGCCACATGGCAATGTGAGTACATTGTAAAATGGGTAAATATAGTACAACCGAACTCAGTTTTGCTTCCGTTGCCTTTTTAAAAACGTGTTTTTAGCGTGTGTCCGTATTTAAGCTGGTGTATGTTTTGCCATGCCTGGCTGCGTGTTTTGGTGCGGTGCGTCTTGTGTGTGTGTCAAATACAGAAATAGCACTCGTTACTGACACTGCGCCTTTAAATGCGGTTTCCCATATAGTCGTGAAAATACGGTAAGTAGGTTTAAGTGACTAAAGTGGTTAGCAGCCTATGGAATTTTTAGTGCATTACAATAATACCTTGACATACGAGTGTCTCAACATACAAGAAAATTGAAAATTCCGATTAAATTTTTGCTTTGAGATACCAGCATACCAGATGGTTCCCGATGCCGCCGTCCGGGTGGCCGAGTATGCGAGAGGCTGCTTATGAGAACAGCATCGCTCTGTCTTTTTGGCCGCATCTCCCTCCCGTAAAAAAGTTTAAATTTAGTGAAACGTATGATTAAAACTTATTTTTAAGTGTATTTGTGTATAGTAAACTAAGATCATTTAAGTTATATTTGCGTTGACATGTCTTTCCTGGGCTTTTTCTCTCCTGTCCTCTCTCTCTCTCTCTCTCGTCCGCGCACTCTGCGCTACCATCTGTCTGTAGTGAATAATGTCACATTTTAGAAAAGAAGATCATAACGTCTAGATAGGTATTTGTTAGTTTGTGAGTAGATGGTGAATTAGAACAAATAAAAATGTTTTTCCAATGTAATATCCTGTTTTTTTTTCTTTCAGAGGGTGGGATGGGATTAATTAATAAGACTTCCTGTGTGTGCTTCCAGTTTTTCTCCAACTTTACAAGGTCTTTTTGAGTCTGTATCCGTTTTAGCTAACGTAACCAAGATGGCGCCGTTCAAGTTCAAGCCTGTGGCGGTAGCTCCGTCCACTCTTGCTTGTTTTGTGTTTTTGCTGCTTTTCTGTCTTAATGATTTGATTTGGTGATTCTTAATGATCCCATTTGCTTTGTACTTTGTGCTTTTGCTTTGTTGTTCTGTCTAATCACCCTCTGCTACTGTCACAATGAAATTTCCCGAATACGGGATGAATAAAGTTATCCAATCCAATTTGTATTTAGTTAATGTTTATGGGGAAAAAATATTTGAGATGAGAGTAAATTGTCATGCGAGCTCGATCCTGGAACGCATTAAGCTCATATCTCAAGGTTTTACTGTACAAGATAAGCCTTGATTAGGTCGATTTGAGTATGGTGACTGCTCTTGTGAAAAAAATCTGTCCTTGTCTGTTTGTCTTGGCTGCTATGGTTCGGTAGCGCCTGCCAGAGGGCAACATGTTAAAGAGGTAGAAGCCGGGATCTATATTGTTTTTGATGATGCTCTTTGCCTTCCTAGGCACCAGGATTTGTAGATGGGGCCTAAAGGGAGGTAGGTCGCAGTTGAGGAGATTTTGGGCTGTATTGATTACCCTCTGTTGCCTTTTTCTGTCGGCTTCTGTGCAGCTTGAGTCCCACACTGACAGCGCAAGTTAGCATGCTCTCAATGGCTGACCCGGTAGGTCACCACCAGGTTGGTGTTTAGTTGCCCCTTCCTGAGTACTCTCAGGAAATGTAGCATCTGCTGCGCCTTATTGAGAAGTGTTTCCTGCTGTTTGTTGATTTTTAGCAATAGTTTGCTTTTAGCATCATGTTGTTAGTAGATGTACACAAAAACTTAATTTCAAGTAGTCGTTTTTTCCTACTTTTCTCTTACTTTTGTTGCGCAGCCGGCAACTCATCCTCAGAGTGGCATATTTGAAGCTTTGGCAGAGCAATCCATTGACGAAGTTAGCAGGCAACATACCTTTTCCTGATACAGTAATACCTTGACATATTAGTGCCCCGACATACGAGGAATTTGAGATGCGAGTAATATTCTGAGCAAATATTTACAGAGCTGCCAACCTTCGTCGACCCCATTTCAGGAGTACCCTTGTGCCATTTCCGGAGTATTTCAGGGGTGAATGCGATTCATGAAAAATCGATATAAAATGATAAATATGCGTAGCACAATTTACATCACACTGTTATCATGTTTTTACATTAGTAATTGAAATATTGTGTTTTGGCAAACTATTGGAAAATACTGAAAATAAGTTTATCTTTATGTTAGGGTCCTTCTACGTGCGTTTTACAGTCAGTAATTCCACCATGTGTCACGCTGAAGTCGCACATGCGTGTTGTTGCGGGGGGTTGCTGGAGCCTAACCCAGCTGACTTTGGGCGATAGGCAGACTACACCCTATACTGGTCGCTATACAGCCGTACTTACAATGATACCATCACCAGCAGGAATTGAGCCCGTGCCTGCCTGGACCTAAGTCAGCCGAACATCTACGCCACAAGGCGGCCATGCATGTTGCGCAGGGGACCCGGACATTTCGTCGACGGACAGTTCGTCGCCGTACACTTCATCGTCAGACAGTTCGTCGCTTCTACGTTGAATACAATTAAATCTTAAGTACCAGCATTATTATTACTTTTAGGACACCTTGTATAAATTCTTTAATTGAAATTATTATTATTTTTTAAATCTTCTGGTTTTTATCCCTATAACTTGTTAGAAGACCATTTGTATCCAATACCTTCTGTGAATATGACCACAGCATAGGTACTGCTTTCTCTAGCTAGTAAACACAATTTTATTCTCAAACGTAATGATAAAAAGCAACTCAACAATTGTTAGTTTTAAGATAATTAAACAAAATGTAGTTAACATGTACTAAACATTTTCATGAATGGAAATAATATAGCAAATACGTTCTTGAATAAAATGTTTGTTCAATAATTGTAAAGTTCCTCATCATTACTATTGTTCCTCAAAGCATAAGTTCAAGCACACAACAACAAACGGCGGTCTAAAGGACATCAGAGAATCTTGAAACATGGAGAGTTGTTGGACAGCCAATTAGAGCCCTGTAGAATGTAGTGAAATTGCCAAGCAATGCATCCGCGACAATTTTAAAATAACGGATGCAGGAAATGTATTGACGTTTTCGTAATTTGGATCTTGTTTTCGTATCATTTGCATCTAAAAGGTTTTCTAACCTGAAAATGTTTTACTTCGCGGCATTCGTAAGTCGAGGTACGACTGTAGATCATTTTTGATATGCTAATAGTTAAAGTGAAACACTATTACAATTAGAGCTAGGCAATAAAACGATAAAGAGAAGTATTGTCAAACAACTTTTGTAAACAAAAATAAAAACTTTCGATAAAAATGTGATAACTTAAACATGCCCATAAACTTACCCACTCGGCCACCACAAAGAACGGGGGCGCTGATGCGACATGAACGCTAGTCCAGACCAACATTCAGGAGTAGAGGATGAAAAGACAAAATGTTTTTAACATTAGCAATAGATCGGCTAATACAGAGCATGAAACGAAATGACAATAACAGCCAAATTAATTAATTATGAAGTGCAGGACATCACTTCTTTCTTTATTTATTTTAAATGCCTCTTAAATAACTGTGCACAAAGAGCTCCCTTATTGAAACTTTCCTTAACCCACTGTCCTCATTTTAGGAAAGCCTGTAATATTTTTCTTACTTGATACCAATGTTTCCCCATTCTATACAAATGTTCTGAAAACATTGCAAAAATGTAAAACTTGTTAGCTTGGGTTAAAATGGGTTACAGTGGGGCAAATAAATCAACTTTGAAATGGGACTTGAGCTGAGAAACAGCGCCATCGCGTGTCCAAGCATGATTACTACCTGCCTACACTACTTTGGGTTTTTACTGGCATCAGCAGATGTAGTAACTGCTGAGCTTTGTCATTGGCCCGGAAAAAAAGGGTAGATCAGGTAAAGTTGGCTCCCTTGAAAAGTAGAACTTTGAGAAAAATAGTTTGAGCACCAGTGATTTTGAGGAACACAGTGCTACCTTGACATACGAGCAATTTGAGATACGAGTAAAATTTTGAGCAAATATATCTTGAGATACGAGTAAAATTTTGAGCAAATATTTATCTTGAGATACGAGTAAAATTTTGAGCAAATATTTATCTTGAGAACGAGACAAAATTTGATATACAAACAGACAGCGGACGCGAGAGGCTGCTCATAAGAACATCATAGGCACTCTCTCTCTCCCCGCAACTCCCTCGTCTAATATCTCTGGTCGCAACTCCCTCGTTGTAATGTCTCTGCATGCACTGGGCTGAGCGTTGCATTTTTTCAGTGTTTTTTTTCCTGTTAGTCATTGCGAAAGGCGTGTATATACTACTACTCGTTGGCAAGTGGTCGTGTGTTATCTTATTGTGAGGACATTTGTGTGCATCATTTTGGGAATATTTTGAAGGGAATACAAAAGCAAAGATCAAGGTTGCATCTGAAAGCCAGGGTAGAGACAGGGCAAATAAAGCCAACCCGGCCGGGAGAAGCAAGGTATCAAAATTTAAAACACAATTAGAATTAAGTTTAGTGTTAGGTTAGATTAAACTTATTTTTGAGTGTCTGCTTCATAATCCAAGTTCATTTAAATTTGTTTATATTATGTTACGAGCGCGATGCCGTGCAAAAAGTCCCCCCCCCCCTCTCTCTCTCTCTGTCCGTCTCTCCCCTCCGCGAAATTGATCGGCTGGCCTCCAAATCAGGGTGTCCCCCGCCTTTGGCCCAGAGTCAGGTGGGATAGGCTACAGCAGCCATTGCTGAAGCAAACTTGTGTGTGCAGAAAATAAAATGCTTTTTGCTGTGGGATAAAGTTGTGCTTGCAGCATTTCTGAGATCATGGAGTCCCGGCAAATTGTGTGAGAGCGAATCTCTGAGTAATGCAAAATTCTTTTATGTAGACGGGTTATCTAAGAATAAATGGAATGGTCAAAACTCGAACAGCATACAATATATATTGACCGCTACTAAAAATGTGGAAGCAGAACTATTACCTCCTCATTACTATGCACAAACAGCTACACTGATAGCATTAACGGAGGAATATAACTTAATGCAAAACAAGGAGCTTACAATTTATCCAAATGGTTAAATTGTGTGTGTTTTCAATGTGTTACAGTTTTGCCCATTATTGCGCCATAGGCAGACAAAGAGTTGATCACAGACACTGGCATGGCAGTCGCTCATGCTAACTAACTGTGGCAACTAATGGCTGCAGTTCGACTTCCAATACAAACTTCTATTTGGAAATTTGTAGCACACATCTAATATCTTAATTACCTGTTTCCTTCGGAAATGATTTTGCTGATAGGACAGCAAAGAAGGGTAAGCTGCCAAGAAGCCCCAGTGGGGATGGCAACCTCCACTTGTGATGAAAATTTGCATGCCACCCACGCCAAGTGTGGGTGAGTGGCCCAGTGGATTAGTGGGTGGTGCATGGACCTCACGGTTCCAATATCAATTAATAAAAGCCGGGTGGATTACGCATGGTGTCCCCGAGAATTTGCGGGTTTTCTCTGGATACTCCAATTTACTCCTCCAAGCCAAAAGTATGAACACTAGGCTGTTTGAAAACTCTGAATTACCCAGAGTGTGAGCCTGAAGTGTTGCTGACCAACCAACAGACGTGAAAATAGTCTAGAAAGGGACGTGGATCTACCTTTCGCACTTTACGAAGGTTATCTCAGTTGAAATGTTTGAAGAGCCAGGTGAGAAAAACTTTTTCATGAAATAAAAGGAAATGAACGAGATAACCACTGCAATATTGATTAGAAGGATTGTGCGGGGAGCAATGCTATTAACCATAGGGATCTCTTTTATATTGGATTTATTGTCTCCACATGCACCACATTCAAAAAAAGTTAAAGCGTTTCAATTGAGACTCAACCTTCTTACAAAGGGTTAAAACGAAGGACCAGACAAGTAAAATTCGGGGGGAAATACAATCGTATATAACAACACCCACTAAACGTCCAAATGTGAATTTGAGACAACACCCAAACAATGATTTCTCTGGCAGCAAATTGTGTTACTGATGCACAATACTGATACTGTGGTCACAGCTGTGTGGTTCTGGGATTTTTGCTCACCGTTCTTGTTATCATTTTGATGCCATGGGGTGAGATCTTGCATGGAACCCCAGATTGAGGGAGATTATCAGTGGTCTTGTATGTCTTCCATTTTCTAATAATTGCTCCCACTGTTGATTTCCTTTGGTGTCCTCCGGCAGCTCTTTGGTCTTGGCCATATGGAGTTTGGAGTGTGAGAGACTGAGGTCGTGGACAGGTGTCTTTTATTTTATACCGATAGAGTTAAACCAGATGTTATTAATACAGGTAACGAGTGGAGACCTTGTTAGAAGCTAGACCTCTTTGACAGCCAGAAATCTTGCTTGTGCTTGTAGGTGACCAAATACTTATTTTCCACTCTAATCTGGAAATAAGTTCTTCAAAAATCAAACACTGATTTTCAGTTTTTTTTCCACATTCTTCATATGTTGACAATTACAGGCCTCTCTAATCTTTTCAAGTAGGCGAATTTGCACAATTGCTGGTTGACTAAATACTTATTTGCCCCACAGTAAGTTCATCCAACTTTTTTATTTATTTTTTTGTAAATGGCCATCTGTGAGACTGAAAATAGTTTGCTTCTCAGTGTTTTTCCTATTTTTATATTACAGAGCAACTTTTTGTTTGAATGCAAATTTATAGAAATACAGTGGTACCTCGACATACCATCGTAATCCGTTCCGAGACTGAGATCGCATGACGAGCTTTTCGTAACTCGAGCGGACGTTTCCCATTGAAATGAATTGAAAACAAATTAATTTGTTCCAACCCTCTGAAAAAACACCAAAAACAGGATATTGGATTGGATTTTTTTTAAATTTCTTCTAATTCGCCATATATTGACAAAGTAATAAATAACGAGTGTTTTAAAAGTAATGAAATGCGTTTAATTGAAGTAAAATTAGACGCATTTGGCGGAGGGGAGACAGCGACATACTACACGGAGGCGGAGGGGGGGGGGGAGTTCAGGGGGATTTATCCACGGCACTCGTAAACGAACAAACAACAGTTTAAATTCCCCGCCTGCCTCCAACAGATCCACCAGTTTTATTGACAAAAGGTCATGTGACATAGGTACAAACTTTAGGCAGGAAACTGTGAACAAAGAAATGGGCGTGTCATGGTAGATGACGCGCCCCTAACTCAGGTGTCACGGATGGAAATTTCCGCTAGGCCATACAAAATTCTATTCTAGTGACTACACTAAATAAACCAATTGACTAACAAAAAGCATAAGAATACATTCCATACTCCACATTTCCCCCCTGTAGTTACTTTAAAAGAATTTTCTTCAAACACATCAATTTATATCCCTCCCCTCCAGGTTCTAGAATACAAATATCATCAACAGTTACTCATCAAGGGGTATGGAAAATAATAAAATCACTTGTCAAGGCAGAGGCGAAAATCTCGAGGTATTTAGCGTCATTCGAGAAAAATTCCTCTGCGTCCCTCTTAATGAGCGAACACAATTTTTAAGTCAAGACAAGTACAATTACCCGGACGACTCGACAAACTGAGACTCATCATACTTCGAAAGAGTGCGAGAATCTCCAGTTTGGTTTGCCATGCGGTGATACTGTATGTCACTGTAAGCTACCAGCGTGTACTGGATAGTATTTCGAATCATAACTTTCATACAGGGGATTACACACGGAAAAAATAAAGAACAGTAACAAAATCGCAAGTGAGGGAGTTGCAAATTTAAACAGAATTGACTGGTTTCGTCTGGGATGAAGGCGCAGCAGTGTTCTCCCATCATGGAACACACACCTCCATCCTCCGTCCCGCAACATCCCTAAGGGCTTTGACAGTTTGATTAATAAACACTCATGTAACAGTTCAATGTCTTTACACGAGGCATAACTTTATCCACTCAAGTTGGGAAAGTAGTAACTGTATGATTTTCTGGGGGGTGGACCACAACTTATGCTCACCAGGAACATCACTACCCCAGATTGCATCACGTGGTTTGAATTGCACTGATTTTCCACTGATTTTGATCTCTTATCTCTTACTGTTATGCTCACTCCCCTTAAAAGGAATGCATCTCATCTGCACCACTGCAGATTTAAGTGTGGCGTCTAGACCCAGTGAATTCAGGATGTCAGGATACCTGTGGAAATGGGGATACGGCTACACACATAACAACTTTCATTCACAACAATCAGTTTCTTCTGGAACACCATGAAATTATACCACACATCTCCATAGTAGTTCTCCAGATTGTTCTTTCCATACCACTTCACTCTCCTCTGTGATAGGAGTATGTCACCATCTTGTTTTCCAACTCGAGTCTCTGCGGGCGGGGCGTTCAGACACGCCCAGGCTGTCACTGACAGTCCAGTCACTGTAATGTGGGTGGCAACAGCTTTCACTGTGGCTTCTGTGTAGAGGTGCAAAGTCTATGGGAGCTCAAGGTTAAGTGAGGGGTGCTCGTGGCAATCGAATTTGACTTTTCAGCGATCTTTGCTGCTGTGGAGGTTGGTGAGTTGGGCCATGAATGGGTCTTCCCATCGTGGAGAGAACCAGGACTTCTTTTTATGACTCAGATTTGGATCCAGTCACCTGGCTTCACCACCTCCTGCAAGATTAGACAAAAGGGGATCACGGCAAGTTTACATGTTCTTTGGATAAGTTTCTCTCTAAAACTTTTACCATCCACTCTGTAAGTAGATCTGCCTCACCCTTAGTCTCTTGTCATGGTTCACCTTCCCATAGAGCAGGGGTCTCAAACTTGCGGCCCGCGGGCCAACTGCGGCCCTCGGGACGATAATTTGCGGCCCCCGTCTTAATATGAAAGATTAATGTTCGTGCGGCCCGCAAAATTGATATGAATGACACTTGTGTTCGGAGCAATGTTCCCTCTAAGCTGCGCGCGTGCGCAATTGCGCACTACTCTCGTCTTCTCTGCGCAGTAGCAATCATATGGCGCGCAGTAAAAAAAAAAATCGATTTTTTTTTTTTTTACCCCTTTCCCCATGATGGCGCCGTTTAAGTGGCAGCCAGTGGCAGTAGCTCTGTCCACTCATGTTTTTCGTGTTTTACAGCATGTTTTACATGAAAAATTAGAGGGAACATTGACATGTACCTGCTTGTGGCAGGTGTGATACTGGTGTGCCCATAGCGAGCAATGATGATGTCGTGACCGGATGATTCGCCTAAAGACGTTTCGCCGACGGACGTTTGACAGACGGACAGGTCACTAGTATTTGTTAGTTTAATGATTAAATACAAATACCAGTATTTGTATTTAATCATTAAACACAAATACTAGTATTTGTATTTAATCATTAAACGCTGTTTTCAGCTGGATTTGACCGAATTTGAGAGCATTTTGAGCCGTTTGGCGAATGGACGTCTATAGACGTTTTTTTGCCTCCATCGCGATATCATCCAGTATTTGTAGTTAATCATTAAATGCTGTTTTAGGATGGATTTGACCCGATTGCTGTCATTTTACGGCTCGGTTCTGCTACATCTGCCTGCCCAAGAGTGCTTATTCCCGGACTGCCATGCCCGCCCAAGAGTGCTTATTCCCGGGCTGCCATTGATGGTAGACGAACATTGATTTTTACTATAATTTGGACAACACCGGCGGCGGGCCGGATTAAAAATCCTAACGGGCCGTATATGGCCCGCGGGCCGAGGTTGAAAAACTTGTACACACACGATCCGGCGGGGCGAGCGTTCGAATCCCGTTTCGGCGAAACCTCCGTTCGGCCGAATGAACGTTCGGTGGAACGTCCATTCGGCGACCTGCCCGTCTGTCAAACGTCCGTCGGCGAAACGTCTTTCAGGCGAATCATCCGAGTACCGATGATGTCGCTCACACTGGTACTCAGTGCGCTCAGGGAGGTTGTCTTTCTGCTCAGACCAACAAAAAATTAGAGGGAACTTTGGTTCGGAGCTGAATGAACCAATCACGGTGAGGTATACGGCTCTGGAGGGCGGGACATCGGCCGGGCTGTCCAGTGCCTCGCTCACTCACTCATTCATTCCTCCAATCAGCTGGGCGGAGGAGAAGCCGTGAGGCCGATCACTCCGCTCGGCGCGCACACTCCTCCGCTGCTCTCAGCATAGAACTGAATGAGGCGCTATGATCCGTCATCCAGCCTGTGTCAGTGTCTGTAGCCATCTCCGCGATTGAAACGGAGAGCGAAAGTGCACATGCGCCACAAACCCGCGCGACTGAATGTGAAAGATCAACCCGAGACTCATTCCAAGTGGAAAAACATATTACAGAGCCCCAGAGATGTCTCTTTCAAAGCCTGCCGTGAAGACAAAGGTCGGTGATGAGCACAGACAGTTTCAAGAAAAGTGGGGAGTGCAATATTTCTTTGTTGAACACAGGGGCACCCCGACGTGTCTCATTTACACTGAAAAAGTTGCGGTGCACAAGGAATACAATTTGAAACGTAATTGTACTACGAGACATGCTGAGGAGTACGAAAAATACCAGGGAGATGAGAGAGCCAACCAGGTTGCCAGTCTTAAAACACGTCTTCTGAGGCAACAGGATTTCTTCAAGAAGGCTACCAAAGACAGTAATGCAGCAGTCAAAGCTAGCTACGCCGTTTGTGAGTTGATTGATCCTGTGCTAAGTGATCCCAAATGGCTCATGGACTTGGCTTTTCTTGTTGATATCACACATGAGCTTAATGTACTGAACAAGAAGCTACAAGGCCAGGGGCAACTTGTCAGTGCTGCCTATGACAACGTGAGAGCATTCTGCACTAAACTTGTGTTATGGAAAGCCCAGCTCTCTCAGACAAACCTTTGCCATTTCCCAGCATGCAAGGCTCTCGTGGATGCAGGCACACCATTCAGTGGTGAGAAGTATGTTGAGGCCATTTCGAAGCTACAGGAGGAATTTGATCACAGATTTGCAGACTTCAAGACACACAAAGCCACATTTCAAATTTTTGCGGACCCCTTCTCCTTTGATGTGCAAGATGCCCCTCCTGAGCTTCAAATGGAGCTCATTGACCTGCAGTGCAACTCTGCACTCAAAGCCAAGTTCAGGGAGGTGAGTGGAGAAGCAGACAAGCTTGGGCAATTTTTGAGAGAGTTGACCCCCAGCTTCCCTGAACTTTCCCGAAGGTTCAAGCGGACCATGTGCCTTTTTGGGAGCACATACTTGTGTGAGAAGCTCTTCTCCACCTTGAACTTCAATAAGTCCAAGTACAGGTCCAGACTTACTGATGAGCATCTTCAAGCTCTACTGAGGGTCTCCCCTGCTTCCTCCCTCAAGCCAAATGTGACTATGTGAGAAGAAGCGCTGCCAGGTCTCTTGCAGCAAGGAGTAGGCAAGAGAAGCCGTGTTCAGAATATTTCATGTTCAATGTTCCATTCAAGTTCAGAAAGTTAAAGGTTAAAGAGCTGTTAATACAGACATTTGAAACGGAATAAAAATAATTCATTTTCTCTACTTAGCCAGCCAGTGTATATCTACTGTATGCTCATTAGTATTATTTGGTTTTGTATTACTGATTGATTTATTTTTTATTCATCTTTAAGTTAATTTATTTAATTCATTATTTTTTGTTAAAAAATAAAGATATTTGATAACGTTGGAATGTTTTGTCAGTGCTTTTCTTGTGGAAATCCTGATGCGGCCCAGTCTCACCCAGACTCGGCCTCTAGCGGCCCCCAGGTAAATTGAGTTCGAGACCCCTGCCATAGAGGAAGTTGGAGTGGTCTTCCAAGAACTATTTCGAAAGGTGTTAATCCTGAGCCAGTTGGCACTATCTTACCAGTGTTAGGTTTTCTGGCCATGGCTTATTTATCTCCCCCATGGCCTTCCCAAGTCTTGGTTTTATCGTACCATTTGTTTGCTCTACCAGTCCCTTTGGACGTTGGCCTCGTTTGGACCTGAGGTCATCTTGCACATTGTCAGCAAAAAATTAAACAGGTCCTACAAAAAAATTTAAAGTAGGTATTTAGACCTGTGGGACATGGAACACCTGCTGTACCATGTCCATAAATCCCCCCTGTTGGGACATTGTCCATGGCTCAATTTTGGAATAAATTTTTGGTAGGCACAGTAGGCCTTTCGCTGTGTACAGGTCGTCTGTAGACTGTTCTTGAGATCGGCTCAGCCCTTGTTGCTGTGCATACTGTGCAGCAAGTGTCCGCGCTGCTACTTTAGCTGCCGCACTCTGTCGCTGTCTTCAACATGTGCTCAACATCTGCAGACAGCTATTAGGTTGGGCTTAATACCCCAATGAACAAAAATCACAACAATCTTACTTATTCCATCACTATAGTTTGTGAAAATCTAAGTGCCTTATTAGTCAAAATTAAATATGCTAGCCGGTATTCTATTTTGATCACTGCTTCCTTGTTAAGATCAAGAACTATATTTGTTTTTTCCTTTCCTGCAATTACACAAATTAACTAATCATACTAAAAATAGGAAAAATACAAAAAGCAAACCAGGCTGCTTTCTCCTCAGGAAAACAGCTTTCCAGTTCTCTGTAACAGTTACATTCACATCAATTAATATCCTCAAACAAATGTACACATTTATAATTCTGAAAAGAATTGAACCCACTAAATTGTAATCACCCCTTGTTTGTCAGGGTCAACATTTTTAGCATAACTGTCTTTTAGAGCAATTAAAGCCCATTACTTAAAAAATGCATACTAATGAAGTCCCAATTCATTTAACAATGTGTATCGCGTTGCATATTAACCTCAGTTGTTTGAAATTCAAAATATCCCAAACTAGTAGTCTTTTTATCAGAGCACTTTAAAAATCGGCGGGGGTTCCCCCTGAGCCTATCCGAGAATAGTGCACCGTGAGCGGACTGGGTTGGACGACGCCCCGCTGAATTTCTCCAGCTCCAGAATTTTTTCAAATTTGAGCCCCACACACATTGGATTGGGTTGGCTGATGCCCCGCTGAAATCCTGAGCTCCATAAATGTATCCGACATTTGATGTTGCAAATACAAATACTAGTATTTGTATTTCATCATTAAACGCTGTTTTCGGATGGATTTGACCGAATTTGAGAGCATTTTGAGCCGTTTGGCGAATGGCTCTGTTCTTAAAATGGCCGACAAGCGACGACGTCGAGCTCCGTTGCCTCACAACGAGCATCGGAAATCTAGTCTGTATACACGAAGAATATGTGAATTTCCTGTCTTCTTTTAAATAAAATACTAGTATTGTATATACAAATACTAGGATTTGTATTTAATCATTAAACGCTGTTTTAAGATGGATTTTGAAAATTTTCCGGAGCTGCAGAAATTCAGCGGGGCGTCGTCCAACCCAGTCCGCTCACGGTGCACTATTCTCGGATAGGCTCGGGGGGGAACCCCGCCGATTTTTAAAGTGCTCAAACTCGGGAAATATATGGAGCTCAATAATGAAACTCAGCATGTGTCATTAAAATCCGCCCACGAAGCACTGTTCCCGGGGAGAAACCCCTCCGATGACCGTAGGGATATGATTTACCTACTCGGCGGGCCGGAGCCGGATCAAAAATCCTAACGGGCCGTATATGGCCCGCGGGCCGAGGTTGCAAAACTTGTACACACACGATCCGGGGGCGGGGCAAGCGCGCGAATCCCGTTTCAGTGAAACCTCCGTTCGGCCGAATGACTTTGGTGGAACGTCCATTTGGCGACCGGTCCGTCTGTCAAACGTCCGTCGGCGAAACGTCTTTAGGCGAATCATCCGGCCACGCTTTTTATCAAATGTAACATTCCATTGTCTTTGGAGTTTGCCAATCATCTCCTATAAAACTTTTTTAATCAATATTTCTCAATAGTCAGGCATAAAATTTAAATCTAGTTACATTTCTATCCGTTGTAGTTTCTCTTTTCTCTAATTGTTTACTTTAAAAATCTGTAAGAAGGTTTGGTCTCAATTGAAACGCTTTCATCTTTTTTATGGAGACAATAAAACCATTATAAAAAGTTCCTTATGGTTTATCGCATTGCTCCTCGAGCAATAATCTTTCCAATCAATATTGGAGTGCTTGCCATTACGTCTGATCACTTCAAAAAGTTTATCTTACCTGTCTCCTCAAACGTTTCAACTGAGAGAACCTTCCTACAGTGCACAAGATGGATCCCGCTATTTTCATGTCTGCTGGTTGGTCAGGAACACTTGTGTTGAGCACCCAGGCTCCCGGGACCGCCGTTGGTCCACTCTGTTTTCTGTTGGGAAGCACAGTCTCCTTCTGCTAACCCAAATTCAATGCATTTCTTTAAAGTTTTTCCTTTTACGCTGATAGCCAGATTAGCCTCATCATCCAGCTCCAATCGTGTAGTGAATAATGGCGTTTGGTACGTTCCACTAAATTGGATTTCCATATTTTGTTGTCCAATTGACCTCGTTATGTAGGCGCATTGATTTCATAACGAAATATGGAACATTTTGTCGATTCAGTCAATTATTCTGTTACCACAATTTGGATGCCATTATCACTATAATACTTTGGAATTTCATATCATGCACTGTCTTTGTTTTTTATTTTTCCCAGTGCTCCCAAATTTCGCATAGCATACCTTGATACCTAACCGATTGATCATATCTCGGTGGTCAGCCAATCCAAAACACAAAAAGACATACAACCATTCACGCTCAGTGGTCTGCAATTTTTTCATCACTGGTGAAGAGCGCCATCCCACGTCTGGGCTTCTTGGCAGCTCACCTCCATTTTGCTGTCCTATCAGCATAATCATTCTCAAAAGAAATAGGTTAACGTCATTTGGTTGACATCAATTGTTTGATGCTAATGCAATCCGTAATATTCTAATAGTCATTAATATGACTCGCGCTAAAGCATATTTCATCTGCTGATGGGCAAAACAAGATACATATCCCGTGCACTGAACATGTATGATACTTTATTCCTTCTCAGGGAAATCATGCCTATCCTAATTTAATTATTTTATCTAAACTTGCCAGGTATAATTTACCTAATAATTTGGATCAATGCCATTTCTGCATTGTCTTCATGTTTGATTTCATTAATAATTTGGATGATTCTTAATACTTAAGTCTAAATCGCAAATCACTCTCATATTGCTAAAATAGCTATGAGGATAGCTAAATTGCGCTATGAATTCCTATTGAATTCATATCCGCTCCAAGAAGGCGGTTTTTGTTTAAAATAAGAAACATTTTCTGTAGCTCATTGTTACCAGAATTAAAATTTAGGGAAAATAACCTTTCACTAGGCATTTCCTAATATAAATTTCAGTGTTTAAAAAAGGACCCATAATTTGTCACTAATATATTACAACACTGTCAACTCTGTCTCTCTCTCTACATCTCTCTGTCTCTGTCTCTCTCTGTGGGGAGACAATCGGACCCAGGTGATTTAGGTTCATACCTGCAGTGGCATTTGCGTGGTGTGGTTCCTCTCTCCTGGCTCCAGGTGTGAAAGGAGCAGTAAGCGACCCCCCTCTTTTTGTTTGCACCGGGTGTGCTTGGGTTGTCGGGTGAGGGGTGTCCGCATCTGTGAAGGGGGGCTGGCCGTAAGTGGGCTTCTTGCCTGGCTCCACATTTTTCGGCCATTTTCTTCCTTTGTTCTGTGTGTGTCTTCAGCAAGATTCAAAAGCAGGCAGACTTTTTAAGGGAATTCTCATGTTCCTTCTTCAGATTTTGGTTCTCTGAGAATTCCGCATAGGCCTTCCTCTTAGCTCATCTTGCCAAAGGTCGTACCTCTTGAGCTCATGTTCAATGATGTTCATAGGGAGGGCCCCAATCTTGAAATGTGTGACTAGTACATGAACTTGTGAAAAACATATCATTCTTGTTCTCCATGAAGATAGAAAGTTTCGCGAGGAAAGACACAACCACCTGAAGCAGCTCCTCATCCTTTCTGTCCAGAATCTTCATAAGCATGTTAACCATGTTTTTGTTTCATTCTTCAATGATCAGGAAAATGTCTCAGCATGAATTTCACATCTTCTTGCTTCACGTCCCTTTGTTTGAAAGTTTTATTTAAACAATGGTCACATGTTACGCTATTAATACATTCACGGCCATATTTTACGGCGATTCTCTAGGGACGTCCCATCAAATTTATTATCTCTTTAATACTTATCTTTTATTATCCTATTTATCCGTCTACATCGTCTTTTTAACCGTTACTCTTCAATCTCTCGATTCACGAGCGCGTCCCGAGCGCGTCACAAGCGCGTCTCGGCGTACTTCCAGTTCTTAACACACGCTTCTGGTTTATATAATAGTACTATACTTTTTAATCGAGCGCTTTCTTACTCATCGGGTGCAGTATTTTTCCAAGCTTTATTTTTGAGTTTGAATTCCCCGCCTGCCTCCAACAGATCCACCAGTTTTATTGACAAAAGGTCATGTGACATAGGTATAAACTTTAGGCGCAAAACTGTGAACAAATAAATGGGCATGTCATGGTAGATGACGCGCCCCTAACTCATAGGTGTCACGGACGGAAATTTCCGCTAGGCCATGCAAAATTCTATTCTCGTGACTACACTAAATAAACCAATTGACTAACAAAAAGCATAAGAATACATTCCATACTCCACAGTAACTTCACACAAAACTGAATTCTAATTCTGTTTTAATCTTTTTTACCTTAGTTCTACGGGTTGACACCACCCGGACGCTCCGCCGAAGTCTTCAAAACAAACCCATCAAGAGTTGTTTGTTTTTGCCTCCCCTTCAAAATGTTTCGAAAATGACGCGTAATCCAAGCTTTAGAATTAGCGCGCCCCATCACTTATAGGTTTTCTTTCTTGTTGTGTCTTGAAAGCACGAGGGTTCTCCACATTGTACACCAGTAGCTGCTTAATTATACAGTCACCGCTGGCATTAGCACACAACGCTAGCGTTAAGCGGTCCTAATGCCTTCTCCTCTGCCACGATGAATGTCCGCCTGGGCATCTTTTTCCAAAAAAGACCAGTTTCATCGCAGTTGAAAACTTGCTGGGGGATGTAACTTTCCTGGGTGATAATCAAGGCAAATGTCTTGATAAATTCCACCGCGGCTTTCAAATTGGAACTTGCCGCTTCCCCGTGTCGGATTACCGAGTGTATTCCAGATCTTTTAAAAAAAAATTCGAACCAGTCATGACTCGCTTTAAAGCAGGGGTCTCGAACTCAAATTACCTGGGGGCCGCTAGAGGCCGAGTCTGGGTGAGACTGGGCCGCATCAGGATTTCCACAAGAAAAGCACTGATAAAACATTCCAACGTTATCAAATATCTTTATTTTTTAACAAAAAATAATGAATTAAATAAATTAACTTAAAGATGAATAAAAAATAAATCAATCAGTAATACAAAACCAAATAATACTAATGAGCATACAGTAGATATACACTGGCTGGCTAAGTAGAGAAAATGAATTATTTTTATTCCGTTTCAAATGTCTGTATTAACAGCTCTTTAACCTTTAACTTTCTGAACTTGAATGGAACATTGAACATGAAATATTCTGAACACGGCTTCTCTTGCCTACTCCTTGCTGCTAGAGACCTGGCAGCGCTTCTTCTCACATAGTCACATTTGGCTTGAGGGAGGAAGCAGTGGAGACCCTCAGTAGAGCTTGAAGATGCTCATCAGTAAGTCTGGACCTGTACTTGGACTTATTGAAGTTCAAGGTGGAGAAGAGCTTCTCACACAAGTATGTGCTCCCAAAAAGGCACATGGTCCGCTTGAACCTTCGGGAAAGTTCAGGGAAGCTGGGGGTCAACTCTCTCAAAAATTGCCCAAGCTTGTCTGCTTCTCCACTCACCTCCCTGAACTTGGCTTTGAGTGCAGAGTTGCACTGCAGGTCAATGAGCTCCATTTGAAGCTCAGGAGGGGCATCTTGCACATCAAAGGAGAAGGGGTCCGCAAACATTTGAAATGTGGCTTTGTGTGTCTTGAAGTCTGCAAATCTGTGATCAAATTCCTCCTGTAGCTTCGAAATGGCCTCAACATACTTCTCACCACTGAATGGTGTGCCTGCATCCACGAGAGCCTTGCATGCTGGGAAATGGCAAAGGTTTGTCTGAGAGAGCTGGGCTTTCCATAACACAAGTTTAGTGCAGAATGCTCTCACGTTGTCATAGGCAGCACTGACAAGTTGCCCCTGGCCTTGTAGCTTCTTGTTCAGTACATTAAGCTCATGTGTGATATCAACAAGAAAAGCCAAGTCCATGAGCCATTTGGGATCACTTAGCACAGGATCAATCAACTCACAAATGGCGTAGCTAGCTTTGACTGCTGCATTACTGTCTTTGGTAGCCTTCTTGAAGAGATCCTGTTGCCTCAGAAGACGTGTTTTAAGACTGGCAACCTGGTTGGCTCTCTCATCTCCCTGGTATTTTTCGTACTCCTCAGCATGTCTCGTAGTACAATTACGTTTCAAATTGTATTCCTTGTGCACCGCAACTTTTTCAGTGTAAATGAGACACGTCGGGGTGCCCCTGTGTTCAACAAAGAAATATTGCACTCCCCACTTTTCTTGAAACTGTCTGTGCTCATCACCGACCTTTCTCTTCACGGCAGGCTTTGAAAGAGACATCTCTGGGGCTCTGTAATATGTTTTTCCACTTGGAATGAGTCTCGGGTTGATCTTTCACATTCAGTCGCGCGGGTTTGTGGCGCATGTGCACTTTCGCTCTCCGTTTCAATCGCGGAGATGGCTACAGACACTGACACAGGCTGGATCACGGATCATAGCGCCTCATTCAGTTCTATGCTGAGAGCAGCGGAGGAGTGTGCGCGCCGAGCGGAGTGATCGGCCTCACGGCTTCTCCTCCGCCCAGCTGATTGGAGGAATGAATGAGTGAGTGAGCGAGGCACTGGACAGCCCGGCCGATGTCCCGCCCTCCAGAGCCGTATACCTCACCGTGATTGGTTCATTCAGCTCCGAACCAAAGTTCCCTCTAATTTTTTGTTGGTCTGAGCAGAAAGACAACCTCCCTGAGCGCACTGAGTACCAGTGTGAGCGACATCATCGGTACTCGGATGATTCGCCTAAAGACGTTTCGCCGACGGACGTTTGACAGACGGGCAGGTCGCCGAATGGACGTTCCACCGAACGTTCATTCGGCCGAACGGAGGTTTCGCCGAAACGGGATTCGAACGCTCGCCCCGCCGGATCGTGTGTGTACAAGTTTTTCAACCTCGGCCCGCGGGCCATATACGGCCCGTTAGGATTTTTAATCCGGCCCGCCGCCGGTGTTGTCCAAATTATAGTAAAAATCAATGTTCGTCTACCATCAATGGCAGTCCGGGAGTAAGCACCCTTGGGCAGGCAGATGTAGCAGAACCGAGCCGTAAAATGACAGCAATCGGGTCAAATCCATCCTAAAACAGCATTTAATGATTAAATACAAATACTGGATGATATCGCGATGGAGGCAAAAAAACGTCTATAGACGTCCATTCGCCAAACGGCTCAAAATGCTCTCAAATTCGGTCAAATCCAGCTGAAAACAGCGTTTAATGATTAAATACAAATACTAGTATTTGTATTTAATCATTAAACTAACAAATACTAGTACGACCTGTCCGTCTGTCAAACGTCCGTCGGCGAAACGTTTTTAGGCGAATCATCCGGTCACGACATCATCATTGCTCGCTATCGGCACACCAGTATCACACCTGCCACAAGCAGGTGCATGTCAATGTTCCCTCTAATTTTTCATGTAAAACATGCTGTAAAACAAGAAAAACATGAGTGGACAGAGCTACTGCCACTGGCTGCCACTTAAACGGCGCCATCATGGGGAAAGGGGTAAAAAAAAAAAAAAAAAAAAAAATCGATCTTTCATATTAAGAAGGGGGCCGCAAATTATCGTCCCGAGGGCCGCAGTTGGCCCGCGGGCCGCAAGTTTGAGACCCCTGCTTTAAAGGGTTCTGAAGTTGTTGAAGGCTCTCCTTGTGTTGTTATCAAATCCATGTAAATTCCGCTGGGTTTTTCACATATGGTTGACTCGGTCACGCTATCTCCTGCTAATTGTTTTTCTTTTATCCACAATAAAAGAAGGGTCTCCATCTCGTCGTGAATGTCACTGTGCCGGTGGGAAATTATAGTTAGTCCCTTGGAAGGCCTCTTCTCCTTAATTGCGTCCTTCTGCTTAAGGATGGTGGATATAGTTGACGGATTCCTCTCGTATTGCCGAGCGAGCTCGGTAACACGTACCCCACTCATATTTTTCAATTATTTTGGGTTTCATGTCCATTGTCAACGGTCGCCTTTTCTTTGCAAAACTCTGCCGATCCATAGTATTGTTTACCTGGTATGTAAATTTGACCAACGTGGGGGAAATGCAAAGTCCGCCCAGTGCTCGTAGATATATTTTATATACACGAAAGAGATGCAAAAAAGACAGTGCCATGGCCACCTGGCTTGGTCGCATCACGAAATTTTGATCGTATCTCGGGCGAATTATCCGATCGAAATTTCCGTCGTAACACGAGCTTGTTGTATGACGAGCTGTCGTATCACGAGGTACTACTGTAAAGACGCATGTCAAAGTTTCTGCAGAATTTCCCATATTTACTCGCATATAAGCCGCACCCTGAAAATTGCCATTAAATCTTTGAATTTTACAATTTCTCGCGTATACGTTGCTCCCCCTGATTCCCAATTTTCACCTCCATATTCATGGTTTTAATAGGGAGTACAAATGTGTTACCTTGAAGGGAAAATTGTAAGAAAAATCATCACGTGGTATTTCTGAGATACTGTATGAATCAAAAGCACGTTATTAGGGTCAATATCATAAGGACGTTAATATGCATGTCTTTGTAAAGGCAAAATATCAAATTATTCAATTTGAAAAAAGAAATGTCTATCTTGATGAGACCCTGATGCTTTCTAATTACAGAAATTACAATTTTCTTACCAAAAGTTTAAGATGTTGTGGCAGCCATATTGCTTCTAATGTCAAAATATCTCAATTCTTTCGATGGTTCATATTACTCCAATAGTTGTCACTTTCGAACAAGAAATTCCAACAACAAAAAATCAAAGTGGAATTTAGTTTTATTTCAAATCAAGGATACTCGCGTCTGGCCAGTCAGAGTACATTTAATTAGGTTTAGACGGCAGCATCTTAGGTAAGATGGCTCCCCCGGGAACTAGGTAAGATGGCTCTGCCCCGAGCGAGCAGTGACGGAAACGTGGGTTTTTTCACGTTTTATGCAAGGTAAGTACGTTTTTCTCTTGAATTTCATTCATAGACGTCAAAAGAAATTTTGTATAGCGTTTTATTTGTTTAAGTTTTCTCTATTTTGGTCACGGCGCCATTTTGTCGTGACGTCATCGCGACACGGCGCCGTCAACTTGCAGTTTTGTGCATGTCGTGTTTTTATGCGCATATAAGCCCTACCCTCGATTCAGTTTTTTGTCCGACAAAATGCGAGTGAATACGGTATTTACTTTTCATAGTGTTAGGAGGGAGTTGTCTTATCTTTTTTTTGCACAACAGAACAACAAAAATACTTTAAAATATTTTTATATTCTCTTTTCTTATAAAATAAGGTTACATAGTTACTTTCATAATTGAAAAATGAGGAAAGTAATTCATTTACTTACTCAGAATTTTGAAGTTTCAAATTTGAAAGAAAAAGTATGTTAAGAATAGGTTAGAAATCCAATAAATTTGTAAGATCTCCTTTTATCAATAGTTCCGGATGCTCAGAACATCAACTAAATGTATACAACAGGTGCATGTAAACAAATAACTTGAAATTATGAAATCAACCCTCTCGGGGTCCAAAAATAATGAATAGAAGCACACTCAAAGTCATAAACATACAAAACACTGTGTTTGAAACTGGTGTTGACAAATGCACATGAGAGCACACAAAAAGCATCATGGAGAAGCAGGTGTCTCCTAGCCAAAGGCAGACCAGTTAGGTGTTGGGACACACCCACTCAGAGGCCAGTTAGATGTTGGGAAATGGGAGACCCAATGGTAAGCCACTGAGGTCATGGCAATTTCAAAATAAAATACAGGCTACAGGAGCTCTATTTACGTTTTTCGGCGATGCTTTTTCCTTGAATTTCTTCTGTATCTTGGGAAAAAATCATATTAAGGCTTTTTGTAACCCCAAAAAGTTGAGACCTAAGTCAAGGTACCACTGTATTATGATAACATTGTGATCTTGTATATGACTGTTTGATGACCAGTTGATGGTGTAGTCTAACTTTTGCCCCATGTCCGATTTGTTAGACTTCAGCAAATCTGTGACCCATGCAACGAGAAGTGCTTTAGTTAATTAATTAATTAATGTTGTCATTTTTACTAGAAAATTGCAATTTTTGGGGGAGTACACTCGGGTTAAATGTTGTGATCTATAGAGATTGTGGTCCAAAATTACCATTATGGATGTGTGCGTTTGTCCACATGTACATGGATGTTTTCAATGTCATAGTTTTAGAGTTGTAGTGGAACGCAAATCTTTAAAAAAATATTTTGTGTGTCTTCCCCCCTTAGGAACCAATTGGTCTTTCAGGATTCAAGCCAGAGACATTCACCAAATTTCTTGCTCTATTCCTTCATGGTGCTGTGTAGCTCAATACAACTGTAGTCTATTTGTATAATGCTTACAGTAACAGCCTCAGTTGTATTAAAGGACTTTTCAGAGCTCATAACACAAACCATCCTTAACACCATTCAAGTATAAAAAAAAATGTGTTTTGAAGTTTCTTTTCAGTTTTTGATAAAAAATGTTACAATCACCGTGTTCGATTTAGGTAATCTGATCCTTTTATGCAAATGTATTGCTTGTTCATGTATCCCTAATAAAACAGTGTTGTTTGAACCAGTTGGCTCAGACATCTTCCCATATCTCTCTCCAAAAAGACCATGTTTCTCCTGTTTTTTAATAAAGTTAGTTATACATGAATTTACCAATCATTTTAATCCCAACTACAGTAGCGATAGCGATGGATAAACATCCATAATACATAATATTGGCCTAGTTAATAGCTGCTAATTTAATACATCATATGAACACAAGGCGGCCCGGCAACCGAGTCATTAGTGCGTCGGCCTCACAGTTATGGGCTTAAGGGTTCGATCCCAAGTGAGTCTTCACTGTGTGGAGCTTGCATGTTCTCACTGGGCTTTTGTGGTCCTCCTGGTACTCTGGTTTCCTCCTACATTCCAAAACATGCAGGGTAGGCTGGTGAAACACTAAATTTTCCCTAGGTATGAATGTGAATGGTGTCCGTCCCTTTTGTGATCTGCTGCTGCTGGCCACCGATTCAGGGTGTCCACCTGGTTTGTGGGATAGACTCCAGTACCCATCACACCCCTTGTGAGGATAAGAGTCCAGAAAATGGATGAATGCATACATTTGAACACGAAACAATGAGTATTGATTTAACAAAATCAGTAACCTAGGCGTTAAGAATATAGTCAGATTTTTTCTCGTCACATTTCGTTGTTAAAACTCGATCAATTAAATACTACAGTCATCCCGTACCACTTCACGGCTTCAACATTCTCAGCTTCAATACATCTTTTTTATATCTAGTATCCAAATAAAAAAATATTCTGAAAAATGTCTAAGGTTGCGTTGAATCTCAGAAGCAGAAGACAGGAGAAGAAAAATGGCCGAAGAAGCAAAATTTCACCGTAGAAGAATGACGCGCCGAATAGAAGAGAGACGTCTTGGGTTTTCCTGTTTTGTTCGGTTTACATTTCGCATCGTGCACATTACCTCGTGGAGAAAGTACGCTGAGCCTATTCCATCTTTGTTTGGATTTTGAATCACTGTTGAAAATGCATCCTGCATCATCTAAGGCAGGGGTGGCCAACTCCGGTCCTCGAGAGCCGCTGTCCGGTCTGTTTTCCATGTCTCCCTCCACCAACACACCTGAATCAAATAATCAGGATCGGTATCAATCTTCTGGATGGCTTGCTGACGAGTTGGTCATTTGATTCAGGTGTGCTAGAAGAGGGAGATATGGAAAACACACAGGATAGCGGCTCTCGAGGACCGGAGTTGGCCACCCCTGATCTAAGGCATCTCAGGATTATTGGTTTCACATTATTATATATTTGCTTGCAATGAAGAATATGCTTTGCTTTACTATTAAACTTTGCTCACATTATTATATATTTTCTAACAATGAAGAAAATGCTTTGCTTTAGTATTAAACTTAGGTTAACTTAGGTTAACACATGTTTGCTTGCAACGAAGTAAATGCTTTGCTCCTGAGAACCTTAGTTAGACTAAACAAAGAGAAGCCCAAACACCTTGGTTGCATGCTCCACCCACAAAGACTTTCATTTGTTTTAACTCTTGACATCTCACTTCTTTTTTCCACCCCTCCCCTGAGTTGAGACCTCCATTGTAACTAGGGTCCGTGAATTTAAATAAACAACAAAAAAGGCGTGTGAGGGCAGAGCGGAGTTGGGACTTGGCACCAACGGTTCGTTCGCGTTGCAAGTAAAAAATCCAGAAGATTGTCTTCTCTATTTGTGCATGCATTTTGGGAATGCCTACTAATGAACCTATCATTTATTGGTAATTCGAACCTGGGAGTCAAGATACTGGAAGGAAGCCAAGGGCAGAGTTGACGCCTGGGGAAGACCATGGCCACGGCATTGAAGACCCTTTTGACGGGCTGGACCTTGGCTCCACACCTGGATTCCCACGGTTGATAACTTGACCAAAAACAGTTGCAGACATCTCTGTTGGGTCCATGTGAATGTGTCCATTTGTGAGAGGTTTCTCCTTTTTCTGTCTCCCGGTGTTCTCACAGCTGTGATCTAATATGTAATGTGTTGTTTTTGTTGCTATCGAACTGGTCCGGGATTCTGTTCCCGCTATCATTATTGTTGTTGTTTCTCTTTTTTATCGCGCTTAAGTCTGTGCATTATGAGAAAAGTATAAAATTACTAGATGGAGTGAAATGAATGACGGAAAAACATTGTCTTAATTCTTTACAAAGTACGGAAGTTCTTTAGTTGTGATTATATTTATATTGCTATTACGGCAAAATAATCCGACAAGTTGTGAGTTGGGTTAGAGACTATGTTAAGAACTGGTGTGTGTCCAAGGAATAGATTGTTTAGCGTCTTGTGGAATGGTGTGATTTTTTTAATGGTGTCTGGATGTTAATTCAGTGGGTTGTCTGTCTGATTTGGGAAGACCTCAGCAGAAATTTAGTAAAGATGTTGATGAAATGTTTAGAACCAAAAGACAGTTGTTGCATTATAAAAATTCTCTTTTGAAAAATGGGTTAGATGAGAAAGGAAAATTTTAGTTACACGCATAGCACAGCAAACGTGATAATTATGTACAGGTATTATACAGAAGAAGTTCAGCACTTCAAATCAATCAAGCAAAATGGACAAATATGATATGAGAAGTAATTCAGAAGTTCAATTCAATCAAGCCAAAGCAACAAAATAAATCAAATTTGATATGGGACTTGAGCTGGAAAACAGCGCCATCGCGTGTCCAAGCATGATTACTACCTGCCGATACTACTTTGGGTTTTTACTGGCATCATCAGCAGACATAGTAACTGCTTAGCTTTGTCATTGGCCCGGAAAAAAGGGTAGATCGTGCAAAGTTGGCTCCTTTAAAAGTAGATCTTTGAGAAAAATAGTTTGATAACCACTGATTTTGAGGAATATGTCGGAATGGAGAGCGGTTCGGCGGTGCGATTGGTTTGCGCGTCGGCGTCACAGCTCTGGGGTCCTGGGTTCAAATCCAAGTCACGTCCACCTGTGCGGTGTTTGCATGTTTGCCTGCGTGGGTTTCCTCCGGGTACTCTGGTTCCCTCCCACATTCCAAAAACTTGCATGGTAGGCTGATTGAACACTAAATTGCCCCTAGGTATGGGTGTGTATATGGTTGTCTGTCTTCTTGTGCCCTGCGATCGGCTGGCCACCGATTCAGGGTGTCCCCCGCCTTTGGCCCGGAGTCAGCTTTATCCTCATTAGGGTCGCAGGATGGGTGGGGGCGGGGGTTTTCCAGAGGATAAAGCGGTTCAGAAAATGAGATATGTCGAAATGGAATTCTCTTTCATGGGGACCCTGAAAAGTGAAAGAAAACATGAAGCAGGTTTTAAGGTGTCCAAAATCAAGAGTTTTTTCCGTTTTGTAGCTTGACGGTAGAAGCCACTTTAAAAAGCAGATAAATGCTTCATGTGCGCCTGCGTAGTGCTGCAAAAACTATAATTGTTTGTGGTCTGAAAGTTTTGCATGTGTTAAAAAACTGTGTCAAATGTAAAAAATACAACCTCAGGGTCGATTTGAATCGATTTTTTTGAAGAACCAAAGGCAAAATTAAAAAATTGGGCCCTGTCATGACACAGGTCACTATTGAAGCTAACCAAAATAAAAAAAACGCATTAAAATCGGACATAAAATGTGGAAAGGGCGTCCAATCCTATGAAATGGCTGTTTTTGGAAGTGTCTGAAATCGGGGGGTTTATCGATTTTTAGCAAGGCGACATGAATGACCTGGAAAATGATGCACATCCAATGTTGTCCTTGTCATGGTGCTTTTACAATACAGAGTGGTTTTGATCTGAAAGTTTCGTAAGTACCAAAAAAAAATGGCCCAAAGTTTCACTTTTCCGATCTCAAAAATGCAGCATCCTGGTACAAATAGCAATTTTCTGAAAAACTGGTGTCCAAATTCAAAAATCGGCCGTGGTGCATCCCTAGAGGCGTAAATTTGCCAACTTTTGGTGGAAAACGCCGACTTACGGTCTTGTCTACATTTTACTCAGACCTCACGAACACGCATACACGCGCACACACATTCTCAGAAATAGTAATATGTATATTGTCTGTGGAAGTGAAATGTGGGTGTCAGGAAGTAGCCAGCAGTCTCAAAACAATTCTCAAGGAATTAACACTATCGGATCCCTTCCATGAAGATATTACATCAATTGGCTCTAGACATTGCTGAAGCAAACTTGTGTGCAGAAAATAAAATGGATTTTGCTGTGGGATAAGTTGTGCTTGCAGCATTTCTGAGATTATGGAGTCCTGGCAAATTGTGTGATGTGGTTGGTGAAGACTGACATATTTTAACCATATAATCTAATGAAGACTATGACATATTGAATCATATATTTTATTACAGCCGAATAATTACAATAAAACACAAGGCTTTATTTTTATATATTACTACTGTATGATTAAACACTTGTTTTCAACTCGAACATAATGTTCCCTTATAATAATGCTTGTACAATGAATAAAGGCTTTCAGTATGAGATATTCTTTTGAGGTTGATTACAGACAGCTTCATACAAGGCCAACTGATAAGGAGGCGAGCAGAGTGGACCCACAAGGCCAGCGGGGATACGGAGACGACGGACAGTGGAAAATCCCAAGGAGGATGGCACCGTTCAAGACAGTCATGGACCAGTCATCATCATACCTTTAATCAGCTAATGCATTATTCATATTTGTATTATTATAACTGCGCAAACTCGAGTTTGGGCGTTGTCTCTCTCTCTCTCTTCCTCCACTGGGCACAGAGACACTCAGCTGGCTTATATTTGGGGGGACCCGGAGCTCTGTATAGATAAATTTGTCAGGAATAAATCATCTGTGGCTAGGTAAGATACTCATTCTTAGCAGTTTTAAAAACTCTGTTTAAATTCACGCACGCTATAACAAAAGTACTTCTAGCAATGCTATGCAAAAAGAAAGAAACAAGCACAGGAATTTTAACCATGTTTACATGGTTTTTCTTCCATTTTTTTAGGGCACTTGTGTTTTTGTTTTTGTTTCCCCCTCTTTGTTTATGTTCTTTCTGTTGGATCTAATCGATAAACATTCAATAACTTCGAATTAGAGGAAGCACACAGAGTCGGCCATGATGAGTTTTATCTAGCTTCAGCTGAAGGAGGGGGTCAGAGCAGCCAGCGGCAGGAGCGCGTCTATCCTCCAGCCTGACTAGTTTGAACTCCCTGAATCCCCCCAGCAGGTCGACTAGTTTTATTGACAAAGGTCATGTGACATAGGTACAGACTTTAGGCGGGAAACTGAACAAAGAAATGGGAGTGTCATGGTAGATGACGCGCCCCCAACTCATAGGTGTCACGGACGGAAATTTCCGCTAGGTCATGCAAAATTCTATCCTAGTGACTACACTAAATGAACCTATTGACTAATAAAAAGCATAAGAATACATTCCATACTCCACATTTCCCCCCTGTAGTTACTTTGAAAGAATTTTCATTAGACATCAATTTATATCCCTCCTATCCAGGTTCTAGAATACAAATATCATCAACAGTTACTTTCAACAGGGTATGGAAAATAATAAAATCACTTGTCAAGGCAGAGGCGAAAAACTCGAGGTATTTAGCGTCATTCGAGAAAAATTCCTCTGCGTCCCTCTTAATGAGCGAACACAATTTTTTAAGTCAAGACAAGTACAATTACCCGGACGACTCGACAAACTGAGGCTCGTCACACTTTGAAAGCGCAATAATCTCCAGTATGGTTTGCCATGCGGTGATACTGTATGTCACTGTAAGCTACCAGCGTGTGCTGGATAGTGTTTCAAATCATAACTTTGATACAGGGGATTACACACACAGAAAAAATACAGAACAGAAACAAAATCGCAAATGAGGGAGTTGCAAATTTAAACAGCATTGACTGGTTTCGTCTGGGATGAAGGTGCAGCAGTGTTCTCCCATCATGGCACACACACCTCCATCCTCCGTCCCGCAACATCCCTAAGGGCTTTGACAGTTTGGTTAATGAGCACTCATGTAACAGTTCAATGTCTTTACACGAAGCATAACTTTATCCACCCCAAGTTGGGAAAATAGCAACTGTATGATTTTCTGGGGGGGCGGACCACAACTTATGGTCACCAGGAACATCACTACCCCAGATTGCATCACGTGATTTGAATTGCACTGATTTTGCACAGATTTTGATCTCTTATCTCTTACTGTTATGTTCACTCCCCTTAAAAGGAATGCATCTCATCTGCACTACTGCAGATTTAAGTGTGGCGTCTAGACCCAGTGAATTCAGGTTGTCAGGATACCTGTGGAAATGGGTATACGGCTACACACAACTTTCATTCGCAACAATCAGTTTCTTCTGGAACACCATGAAATTATACCACACATCTTCTCCATAGTATTTCTCCAGATTGTTCTTTCCATACCACTTCACTCTCCTCTGTGATAGGAGTATGTCACCATCTTGTTTTCGAACTCAAGTCTCTGTGGGCGGGGCGTTCAGACACGCCCAGGCTGTCACTGACAGTCCAGTCACTGACAGTCCAGTCACTGTGATGTGGGTGGCAACAGCTTTCACTGCGGCTTCTGTGTAGAGGTGAAAAGTCTATGGGAGCTCAAGGTTAAGTGAGGGGTGCTCGTGGCAGGTGAGTAGACGTCAGAGGAGTTTTTCACGGACAAGGGTTTTGACACCGTCCGACTTACAGCCTACTCAGAGTCACCTGTGAATTGACTTTGACTTTTCAGCGATCTTTGCTGCTGTGGAGGTTGGTGAGTTGGGCCACGAATGGGTCTTCCCATCGTGGAGAGAACCAGGACTTCCTTTTTATGACTCGGATCAGGATCCAGTCACCTGGCTTCACCACCTCCTGCAAGATAGACAAAAGGATCACGGCAGCTTACATGTTCTTTGGACAAGTTTCTCCAAACATTTTACCATCCACTCTGTAAGTAGATCTGCCTCACCCTTAGTCTCTTGTCATGGTTCACCTTCCCATAGAGGAAGTTGCAATGGTCTTCCAAGAACTATCTCAAAAGGTGTTAATCTCGAGCTAGTTGGCACTATCTTCATATACGTTCTGACCAGTGTTAGGCGTTCTGGCCATGGCTTCTTTATCTCTTCCATGGTTTTCTTAAGCCTTGGTTTTATCGTACCATTTGTTTGCTCTACCAGTCCCACACTCTTGGACATTGGCCTCGTTTGGGCCTGAGGTCATCTTGCACATTATATCTGTAACAAATTAAACAGTTCCTACAAAAATTTTAAAAGTAGGTATTTCGATGTCCATATCTCCCCCCTGTTGAGACATTGTCCATGGCTCAATTTTGGAGTACATTTTTGGTAGGCACTGTAGGCCTTTAGCTGTGTACAGGTCGTCTGCAGACTGTTCTTGAGATCGGCTCAGCCCTTGTTGCTGTGCATACTGTGCAGCAAGTGTCCGCGCTGCCTCCCCAGCTGCCGCACTCTGTCGCTGTCTTCAAACACGTACTCAACATCTGCAGACAGCTATTAGGTTGGGCTTAATACCCCAACGAACAAAAATCACAACAATCTTATACTTATTCCATCACTATAGTTTGTGAAAAGCTTAAATGCCTATCAGTCAAAATTAAATATGCTAGCTGGTATTCTATTTTGATCACTGCTTCCTTGTTAAGATCAAGAACTATATTTGTTTTTTCCTTTCCTGCAATTACACAAATTAACTAATCATACTAAAAATAGGAAAAATACAAAAAGCAAACCAGGCTGCTTTCTCCTCAGGAAAACAGCTTTCCAGTTCTCTGCAACAGTTACATTCAGATCAATTAATATCCAGAAACAAAATGCACACATTTATAATTCTGAATAGAATTGAACCCACTAAATTGTAACCACCCCTTGTTTGTCAGGGTCAACATTTTTAGCATAACTGTCTTTTAGAGCAATTAAAGCCCATTACTTGCATACTAATCAAGTCCCAATTCAATTAATAATGTGTATCGCGTTGCATATTAACCTCAGTTGTTTGAAATTCAAAATATCCCAAACTAGTAGTCTTTTAATCAAATGTAACATTCCATTGTCTTTGGAGTTTGCCAATCAGCTCCTATAAAACTTTCTTAATCAATATTTCTCAATAGTCAGGCATAACATTAAAATCTAGTTACATTTCTATCCATTGTAGTTTCTCTTTTCTCTCTAATTGTTTACTTTAAAAATCTGTAAGAAGATCTTGTCACAATTGTTTACTTTAACTATCTGTAAGAAGGTGTAGTCTCAATTGAAACGCTTTTTTATATGGAGACAATAAAACCAATATAAAAAGTTCCTCATGGCTTACAGCATTGCTCCCCGAGCAATAATCTTTCCAATCAATATTGGAGTGCTTGCCATTTTGTCTGATTACGTCAAAAGTTTATCTTACCTGCCTCCGCATACGTTTCAACTGAGAGAACCTTCTTACAGAGCACAAAATGGATCCGCTATTTTCATGTCTGCTGGTTTGGTCAGGAACATTTGCACTCTCATCCTGGGTTGCTCATCATGTTTCCTGTTGAGAAATGCAATCTCCCTCTGCCAACCCAAAATTAATGCGTTTCTTTAAAGTTTTTTCTTTTATGCAGACATATGATTAGCCTCATCCTCCAATTCCAATCGTGTAGTTAATAATGGCGTTTGGTACATTCCACTAAATTGGATTTCCATTTTTTTTTTCCTTCGGAACGAAATATGGAAACTTTTGTCAATTCAGTCAATTATTCTGTTAACACAATTTGGATGCCATTATCACAATAAATCAATAGTACTTTGGAATTTCGTATCAAGCACTGTCTGTTTTTTCCCAGTGCTCCCAAATTTCGCATAGCAGATTTGTTTCTCCACTTCAAATTTCACATTTGGAGTACTGCTGCTTTTTCATTAAAACTTTCCTTAGACGAAATATTTTTCCATAATTTGGCGTTGCCATCCGTGAAACGGCTTATTGGCAAATTCCGAAATCGATTCCAATTTGCTAAATCATTTTCCACCTTGATACCTAATTGATTATATCTTGATGGTCGGCCAATTAGAAACACAAAAAGACAAACAAACAATCATTCACGCTTACTCATTTTCAGAAATCAGTGGTCTGCAATTTTTCATTACTGGTGAAGAGCGCCATCCCACGTCTGGGCTTTTTGGCAGCTTACCTCCATTTTGCTGTCTTATCAGCCTAATCATTCTCAAAAGAAATAGGTTAACGTCATTTGGTTGACATCAACTGTTTGATGCTAATGCAATTCGTATATCATTAATATTCTAATAGTCATTAATATGAACCACGCTAAAGCATATTCCGCTTGTTCCGGGCAAAACAAGGAATGCTTTTTGTGCACTTAAAAACATTCCATGCCTCTTCCGTCCCAGGGAAATCATGCCTATCCTAAATCAATTATTTTATCTAAATTTACCTAATAATTTGGATAAATGCCATTTCTGCGTTGTTTTCATGTTTGATATCATTAATAATTTGGATGATTCTTAATACTTAAGTCTAAATCGCAAATCACTCTCATATTTCTAAAACCAATAGTTAAAGCTCTGGCTGAATTCCTATCCGCTCTAAAAAGGCGGTTTTATTTAAAATAAGAGCCATTTTCTGTGCTCACTGTTACCTCAATTACAATTTAGGGAAAATAACCTTTCACTATGCATTTCCTAATATAAACTTCAGTGTTTAATAAAGGACTCATAATTTTTCACTAATATATCATAACACTGTCAACTATCTCTCTCTCTCTCTACATCTCTCTAAAACTCTCTGTCAACTTTCTCTGTCTCTCTCTTTCTTTCTCTATCTGTCTTTTTCTTTCTCTATTTGTTTCTAAAACTCTGTCAACTTTCTCTGTCTCTCTCTTTCTTTCTCTATCTTTCTCTAAAACTCTCTGTGCAGGGGGAGGGGGCCTTGGGCTAGGCTGGTGTGGGCTCTCTCCTGACTCTAGGTGTGAAAAGGGGCACTAAGAGCTTTGGGGGACCCCCCTCTTTTTGTTTGCACCGGGTGTGCTTGGCTTGTCGGGTGAGGGGTGTCCGCTTCTGTGAAGGGGGGCCGGCTGTAAAGTGGGCTTCTTGCCTGCTCCACATTTTTCGGCCATTTTCTTCCTTTGTTCTGTGTGTGTCTTCAGCAAGATTCAAAAGCAGGCAGACTTTTTAAGGGAATTCTCATGTTCCTTCTTCAGATTTTGGTTCTCTGAGAATTCCTCATAGGCCTTCCTCTTAGCTCATCTTGCCAAAGGTCGTACCTCTTGAGCTCATGTTCAATGATGTTCATAGGGAGGGCCCCAATTTTGAAATGTGTGACTAGTACATGTGAAAAACATATCATTCTTGTTCTCCATGAAGATAGAAAGTTTCTTGAGGAAAGACAACCACCTAAAGCAGCTCCTCATCCTTTCTGTCCAGAATCTTCACAACCATGTTAACCATGTTTTTGTTTCATTCTTCAATGATCAGGAAAATCATTCAGCATGAATTCCACATCTTCTTACTTCACGTCCCTTTGTTTGAACGTTTTTTTTTAAACAATGGTCACATGTTACGCTATTAATACATTTAAGGCGATATTTTACGGCGATTCTTTAGGGACGTCCCATCTAATTTATTATCTCTTTAATACTTATCTTTTATTATCCTATTTATCCGTCTACGTCGTCTTTTTAACCGTTATTCTCTTCAATCCTCTCGATTCATGAGCGCATACCGAGCGCATACCAAGTGCGTACCGAGCGCGTCTTAAAGCGCGTCACGGCCTACTTCCGGTTCTTAACAAACGCTTCTGGTTTATATAATAGTAGTACTATACTTTTTAATCTAGCGCTTTCTTACTCATCGGGTGCAGTATTTTTGGAAGCTTTATTTTTGACAATCTCCAGAAATCCTTTACCGAGGGACTATTTCACCCCCTAGGTTAAAGCCGCGTCACCAGCTTGCCTTACGAACGTCACTTATAGCCGAAGTGTACGTCCGCCGCATACCTTGTGTATTACCTTCTTTTTTGACATACATACTCCCCAACGATATGCATTTATCCCCGATTTATGAGGCGTTTTTCTTCGACTTTCTCACGATTGGAAAAACGGGATTCCCACCAGCCTTGTCCTAAATATTAATTTTAAACAGCCCCTTACCGTCTCTGTGCCTCCTCCTTTTCGATGGGGATTCGTTCTTCAAGCGGGCCACGATCAACCGAAATGCCCTCTCTTTTAAAGTAAGAGTAGCTGACGTCAGTATTCTCGGCTTTCAGTCCACCGTGGTCCGAAAATTCAGAAATGAATCTCCCGGGTTTCTAAGGCACCAGAAAATGTTGGATCTAATCGATAAACATTCAATAACTTCGAATTAGAGGAAGCACACAGAGTCGGCCATGATGAGTTTTATCTAGCTTCAGCTGAAGGAGGGGGTCAGAGCAGCCAGCGGCAGGAGCGCGTCTATCCTCCAGCCTGACTAGTTTGAACTCCCTGAATCCCCCCAGCAGGTCGACTAGTTTTATTGACAAAGGTCATGTGACATAGGTACAGACTTTAGGCGGGAAACTGAACAAAGAAATGGGAGTGTCATGGTAGATGACGCGCCCCCAACTCATAGGTGTCACGGACGGAAATTTCCGCTAGGTCATGCAAAATTCTATCCTAGTGACTACACTAAATGAACCTATTGACTAATAAAAAGCATAAGAATACATTCCATACTCCACACTTTCTATCCTACCTGCCAGATTGTTGTCTGCATTAGTGCAGGCCAAAAATCTAAATGTAAAGACCAAGGTTGTCTTCAGCAATCAATACCACTTTTTGTTTGACATGTGTGGCTAAAACAAGAGATAAACGTTAAAGTGAAAAGTACGTGATACAAAGTATTGATGCACTTTGCATAGTGGGCGGGTGGGATTAATGTCTTGGAACAGTTTGGTAATGCATGCCACCCACGCCAAGTGTGTGAACCCTGGTCTGTCTCCTCCGATGCTGAATACGCTCCATTGTTAGACAAGATAAGACATACTTTTAGCCATTCGAGTCAGATGCTAAAATTTAACGTCTAACATTGGAAACCGTATGGGAATTAGAAAAAGAAAAAACCTTACTATGGACCAATGGTAGTCTTCTCTAAAATGCAATACTCACGGCTGTAAAGTGACATTTCAAATACGATACTTCCCTGGGGAGGCATTTGTAAACAGAGCAAAACATCAAGGAATTTTTGGTCTGCAGGAAATGCATGGTTCTACGGTTCCTTTTGCATTTTTCGGATTCTACACAAGAATATCTTTAAAGGTGATAGAAAATCTGTTTGGAAAAAGATTGGTTAGTTTGGCTTCAAAATTAGGATAGCCATTTTTGACCATTTTTTTATTTCCAAGTGAGAAGGAGTGAGCAAAACTTACATTGAATTTTTCACTTATTTCATATTTAATGCTAAACTGACTTACGGGGATACAAATATTTGTTAGTATTGTTTTTGAATGGGTGGTTTGTTCAAAAATACTTTAGGGATTAGCTGGTTAGAGAGAAAAAGGATGAGAAAATTCACAATATTATGCCGTATTGGCAACAATTTGTGAGTCATTTTAACAAACACTACAATTATCATGCCTGGTGAAAAGTTAAGTCAATCTCTGAGTAATGCAAAATTATTTTATGTAGACGGGTTATCTAAGAATAAATGGAATGGGCAAAACTCGAACAGCATTCAATATATATTGACTGCTACTAAAAATGGAAGCAGAACTATTACCACCTCATTACTATGCACAAACAGCTACACTGATAGCATTAACAGAGGAATATAACTTAATGCAAAACAAGGTTACAATTTAATGGTTAAATTGTGTCACAGTTTTGCCCATTATTGCATCATAAGCAGACAAAGAGTTGATCACAGACACTGGCATGGCAGTCGCTCATGCTAACTTACTGTGGCAACTAATGGCTGCAGTTCGACTTCCAATACAAACTTCTATTTGGAAATTTGTGGCACACATCTAATATCTTAATTACCTGTTTCCATCGGAAATGATTTTGCTGATAGGACAGCAAAGGGGGGTAAGCTGCCAAGAAGCACCAGTGGGGATGGCAACCTCCACTTGTGATGAAAATTTGCATGCCACCCACGCCAAGTGTGGGTGAGCAGCCCAGTGGATTAGTGGGTGGTGCATGGACCTCACGGTTCCAATATCAATTAATAAAAGACGGGTGGATTACGCATGGTGTCCCCGAGAATTTGCGGGTTTTCTCTGGATACTCCAATTTACTCCTCCAAGCCAAAAGTATGAACACTAGGCTGGTTGAAAACTCTGAATTACCCAGAGTGTGAGCCTGAAGTGTTGCTGACCAACCAGCAGACGTGAAAATAGTCTAGAAGGGGAAGTGGATCCACCTTTTGCACTGTACGAAGGTTATCTCAGTTGAAATGTTTGAAGAGCCAGGTGAGAAAAAACTTTTTGATGAAATAAAAGGAAATGAACGAGATAACCACTGCAATATTGATTAGAAGGATTATTGTTCGGGAAGCAATGCTATTAACCATAGGGATCTCTTTTATATTGGATTTATTGTCTCCACATGCAAAAAAAGTTAAAGCGTTTCAATTGAGACTCAACCTTCTTACAAAGGGTTAAAACGAGTAAAATTCGGGGAAAAATACAATCGGATATAACATTAACCACTAAACGTCCAAATGTGAATTCGAGACGACACCCAAACAATGATTTGCCTCCCACATACAGGGGTGCAAATAAGTATTTAGTCAACCAGCAATTGTGCAAGTTATCCTACTTCAAAAAAATTAGAGAGGCCTGTAATTGTTAACATGGGTAAACCTCAACCATGAGAGACGGAATGTGTGTGTGTGTGTGTGGGGGGGGGGGGGGGGGGTGGCGGTTGAAGAAAATCACATTGTTTGATTTTTAAAGAATTTATTTGCAAATCATGGTGGAAAATAAGTATTTGGTCAACACCAAAAGTTCATCTCAATACTTTATGTACCCTTTGTTGGCAATAACGGACGCCAAACGTTTTCTGTAACTCTTCACAAGCTTTTCACACACTGTTGCTGGTATTACCTCTAGAGCAGTGATGTTGGGGCTGTCGTTGGGCAACACGGACTTTCAACTCCCTCCACATATTTTCTAAGGGGCTGAGATCTGGAGACTGGCTAGGCCACTCCAGGACCTCTAAATGCTTCTTAGCAAGCCACTCCTTTGTTGCTATTGATAGATCTGAAAATACAACTTCAAGAACAGGTTAAGAAAGAGTGAGATCAATTTAAAGGAAATAGGTTTATTACCGGACTGCAGGATGGAGGGAGAGAGCTCTAACAGCCGCGAACACGCTCACAGTCTGTTGTCCTTGCAACTCTCTCTCTCTGAATGAACAGTGGGTCAGTCTTTATATAGGAAAACAGGGTAATATTTCTAAAACAGCGATGCAGGACAAAGTTTATGTAAACAAACTTTTAGGCTGATATGGTTAGACATTTGCAGGGCTAAGTTGTATGCAAACATGATATTTTTATAGCTCACACAAACTGCCGCAGCCACATTGTGCGATCCGAACAAACAATTGCAAACCGAGTTTGCCACATCGCACAATACAAGCAAACAATTGCAAGGCCAGCTAGTTAGTCTATCTTACATTCCACGATCTTAACAAACAATTGTCAAGCCAGTTTGGGCTGTCTATCTTACATTTTACGATCTTAACAAACAATTATTAAGCCAGTTGGCCAGTCTATCTATTGGAATTTAAAATCTATAAATATATTAAAGTTAAGTTAATAATCTGACTCCAATTTGTAACCTTACCCGACTTTCACTCATTCCAATAATTTGCGCGCTCGTTCTGCGATATAGAGATATCAGGAAGCTAGCAGTTTCACACACGAGTGGATTTATTTCTATCATACAAATTTCAAGACATCAGTCTGTGGTCATGGGCCCTCTCAGTCGGTGCAAGCAGACGCATGTTGCCACCAGTCGTCGTCGTCGTTCTCTCCCCTTCTCCGAGCCGCCCACAAACTTAGTTTATAGTCCACAATATGCAAATGACACAACACAAAGGCCTCCTGGCACTATACGATTGGTTATGTGTAAAATGCAGTTAACTCTAGCTTGCTCATTGGTCTTTCTTCCTTGAAGATTTTCCTGCGTTTCCTCCCAGCTGTATCTTTCCATTTTCAGCAACTGGTACCTGCACACAGTTCAACCCCCCCACATCTGCAATCTATTGAGTCCTACTCCCACATCCTCTGCTTGTGACCTTCGCATTCCACTCAACATTCTGCCTTGTTCATACGCTCAGCACTTTACAATCTCACACACAGAATGTAGCAATATGTAATGAAATACCTTAAGGTTTAAACTATTATTATTCCTTCATATCCCACAGCTATGGCTGTATGTTTGGGATCATTGTCATGCTGAAAGACACATCCACGTCTCATCTTCAATGTCCTTGCTGATGGAAGGAGATTTTCACTCAAAATCTCTCAATACGTGGCCCCATTCATTCTTTCCTTTACACAGATCAGTCGTCCTGGTCCCTTTGCAGAAAAAACGCCCCAAAGAATGATGTTTTCACCCCCATGCTTCACGGTAGGTATGGTGTTCTCTGGATGCAATTCTGTATTATTTCTCCTCCAAACACGAGAACCTGTGTTTCTACCATAAAGTTTTATTTTGGTTTCATCTGGCCATAACACATTCTCCCAGTCCTCTTCTGGATCATCCAAATGCTCTCTAGCGAACCGCAGACGGGCCTGGATGTGTACTGGCTTCAACACGGGGAAACGTCTGGCAGTACAGGATTTGAGTGTTACTGATAGTAGCCTTAAATACTGTGGTCCCAGCTCACTGTAGGTCATTCACTAGGTCCCCCCGTGGGTTCTGGGATTTTTGCTCACCGTTCTGGTTATCATTTTAATACCACGGGGTGAGATCTTGCATGGAGCCCCAGATCAAGGGAGATTATCAGTGGTGTTGTATGTCTTCCATTTTCTAATAATTGCTCCCACAATTGATTTATTTACACCAAGCGTTTTACCTATTGCAGATTCAGTCTTCCCAGCCTGGTGCAGGTATACAATTACAGGCCTCTCTAATCCTTTCAAGTAGGAGAACTTGCACAATTTGTGGTTGACTAAATACTTATTTGCCCCACTGTATATGTTTACCATCTGCATTTTTAATCATTTGCTTACTTTTATTCTTAAGGCTCCGAGGAGTGGAGAATCTTTGTCTTTTTCACAGATGTTTGCCTCATCTGATTGTGGATCTTGATTCTGTTAATGGCGGCACGCACGGGTGCAGCGGATCAATGCTCTCCAGTTTTGTTATTTGTTTTCTCAATCTTATCGTTATTTGCTAACATCTGCGATGGAAAACTTTTTCTACAGTCGCCAGGATTTGATTACTCGGGAGGAGATGCGATATATCCATCACAACAGATTACCAAAGGACCTACGATATCCCCGAGGACATCTTGAGACCACCGGGATCTCCGTGGATAGTCAGCCCACTCAGAGTGCGACGGAAGCGAGGAAGGGAAAGAAAGCAAAAGCGCGGATGCCGGGCAGGCCTAGCTGCCAAGCTAAGGCAGCAACCACACCAAGCACCGCTTCCGAGTATCTTCTTGACCAACGCCAGATCCGTCACCGACAAAATGGACGATTTGGGACTCCCAACAGCTTTGTCAGAAACTGCAACATTATTTTCATCGCAGAAACGTGGCTACACTCGCAAATCCCTGACGCCGCGGTATCGCTAGCTAGCCGGACGCTATTCCGAAACGATCGTTCAAAAGAATTATCAGGGAAACGCAAAGAAGGGGGACTTTGCATGTACATACACAAGGAATGGTGCTGTGACAGTAGGATCATTAACACTCACTGCTCCCCGGATTTAGAGCTATTGGCAGTACAGTACAGGCCCTTCTATCTACTTAGAGAGCTAACGATTGTCATTGTAATGGCGGTTTACATCCCACCGGATGCTAACATTAGCACGGCACTTAGCCTCTTGCTAGCGGCTATAAAAAAACAGCAGCTTGACCACCCTGATGGAGTTTTTATTGTCGCTGGTGATTTCAACAAAGCATGTTTAAAGACTGATCTGCCTAAGTTTATCCAGTACGTGAAGTGTCATACCAGGGGAGATCAAACTCTAGACCAGGGGTCTCAAACTTGCGGCCCGCGGGCCAACTGCGGCCCTCGGGACGATAATTTGCGGCCCCCGTCTTAATATGAAAGATTAATGTTCGTGCGGCCCGCAAAATTGATATGAATGACACTTGTGTTCGGAGCAATGTTCCCTCTAAGCTGCGCGCGTGCGCAATTGCGCACTACTCTCGTCTTCTCTGCGCAGTAGCAATCATATGGCGCGCAGTAAAAAAAAAATCGATTTTTTTTTTTTTACCCCTTTCCCCATGATGGCGCCGTTTAAGTGGCAGCCAGTGGCAGTAGCTCTGTCCACTCATGTTTTTCGTGTTTTACAGCATGTTTTACATGAAAAATTAGAGGGAACATTGACATGTACCTGCTTGTGGCAGGTGTGATACTGGTGTGCCCATAGCGAGCAATGATGATGTCGTGACCGGATGATTCGCCTAAAGACGTTTCGCCGACGGACGTTTGACAGACGGACAGGTCGTACTAGTATTTGTTAGTTTAATGATTAAATACAAATACTAGTATTTGTATTTAATCATTAAACACAAATACTAGTATTTGTATTTAATCATTAAACGCTGTTTTCAGCTGGATTTGACCGAATTTGAGAGCATTTTGAGCCGTTTGGCGAATGGACGTCTATAGACGTTTTTTTGCCTCCATCGCGATATCATCCAGTATTTGTAGTTAATCATTAAATGCTGTTTTAGGATGGATTTGACCCGATTGCTGTCATTTTACGGCTCGGTTCTGCTACATCTGCCTGCCCAAGAGTGCTTATTCCCGGACTGCCATGCCCCCCCTAGAGTGCTTATTCCCGGGCTGCCATTGATGGTAGACGAACATTGATTTTTACTATAATTTGGACAACACCGGCGGCGGGCCGGATTAAAAATCCTAACGGGCCGTATATGGCCCGCGGGCCGAGGTTGAAAAACTTGTACACACACGATCCGGCGGGGCGAGCGTTCGAATCCCGTTTCGGCGAAACCTCCGTTCGGACGAATGAACGTTCGGTGGAACGTCCATTCGGCGACCTGCCCGTCTGTCAAACGTCCGTCGGCGAAACGTCTTTCAGGCGAATCATCCGAGTACCGATGATGTCGCTCACACTGGTACTCAGTGCGCTCAGGGAGGTTGTCTTTCTGCTCAGACCAACAAAAAATTAGAGGGAACTTTGGTTCGGAGCTGAATGAACCAATCACGGTGAGGTATACGGCTCTGGAGGGCGGGACATCGGCCGGGCTGTCCAGTGCCTCGCTCACTCACTCATTCATTCCTCCAATCAGCTGGGCGGAGGAGAAGCCGTGAGGCCGATCACTCCGCTCGGCGCGCACACTCCTCCGCTGCTCTCAGCATAGAACTGAATGAGGCGCTATGATCCGTCATCCAGCCTGTGTCAGTGTCTGTAGCCATCTCCGCGATTGAAACGGAGAGCGAAAGTGCACATGCGCCACAAACCCGCGCGACTGAATGTGAAAGATCAACCCGAGACTCATTCCAAGTGGAAAAACATATTACAGAGCCCCAGAGATGTCTCTTTCAAAGCCTGCCGTGAAGACAAAGGTCGGTGATGAGCACAGACAGTTTCAAGAAAAGTGGGGAGTGCAATATTTCTTTGTTGAACACAGGGGCACCCCGACGTGTCTCATTTACACTGAAAAAGTTGCGGTGCACAAGGAATACTATTTGAAACGTAATTGTACTACGAGACATGCTGAGGAGTACGAAAAATACCAGGGAGATGAGAGAGCCAACCAGGTTGCCAGTCTTAAAACACGTCTTCTGAGGCAACAGGATTTCTTCAAGAAGGCTACCAAAGACAGTAATGCAGCAGTCAAAGCTAGCTACGCCGTTTGTGAGTTGATTGATCCTGTGCTAAGTGATCCCAAATGGCTCATGGACTTGGCTTTTCTTGTTGATATCACACATGAGCTTAATGTACTGAACAAGAAGCTACAAGGCCAGGGGCAACTTGTCAGTGCTGCCTATGACAACGTGAGAGCATTCTGCACTAAACTTGTGTTATGGAAAGCCCAGCTCTCTCAGACAAACCTTTGCCATTTCCCAGCATGCAAGGCTCTCGTGGATGCAGGCACACCATTCAGTGGTGAGAAGTATGTTGAGGCCATTTCGAAGCTACAGGAGGAATTTGATCACAGATTTGCAGACTTCAAGACACACAAAGCCACATTTCAAATTTTTGCGGACCCCTTCTCCTTTGATGTGCAAGATGCCCCTCCTGAGCTTCAAATGGAGCTCATTGACCTGCAGTGCAACTCTGCACTCAAAGCCACGTTCAGGGAGGTGAGTGGAGAAGCAGACAAGCTTGGGCAATTTTTGAGAGAGTTGACCCCCAGCTTCCCTGAACTTTCCCGAAGGTTCAAGCGGACCATGTGCCTTTTTGGGAGCACATACTTGTGTGAGAAGCTCTTCTCCACCTTGAACTTCAATAAGTCCAAGTACAGGTCCAGACTTACTGATGAGCATCTTCAAGCTCTACTGAGGGTCTCCCCTGCTTCCTCCCTCAAGCCAAATGTGACTATGTGAGAAGAAGCGCTGCCAGGTCTCTTGCAGCAAGGAGTAGGCAAGAGAAGCCGTGTTCAGAATATTTCATGTTCAATGTTCCATTCAAGTTCAGAAAGTTAAAGGTTAAAGAGCTGTTAATACAGACATTTGAAACGGAATAAAAATAATTCATTTTCTCTACTTAGCCAGCCAGTGTATATCTACTGTATGCTCATTAGTATTATTTGGTTTTGTATTACTGATTGATTTATTTTTTATTCATCTTTAAGTTAATTTATTTAATTCATTATTTTTTGTTAAAAAATAAAGATATTTGATAACGTTGGAATGTTTTGTCAGTGCTTTTCTTGTGGAAATCCTGATGCGGCCCAGTCTCACCCAGACTCGGCCTCTAGCGGCCCCCAGGTAAATTGAGTTCAAGACCCCTGCTCTAGACCATGTTTATTCTAATATCAAACATGCTTATAGAGCCACATCCCTCCCTCACCTAGCTGGATCAGACCATCTCTGCCTGTCCCTCACTCCAGAGGCTAACAAGGCCAAGGCAGCATATAAAAAAAATGATGAGCACTTTGCAGGAAATAACCCAAAGAAGATGTGGCAGGGAATACGACATATTCGTATTCATTATAATGACAATAATGTGTCTGTTAACGCAGATGCCTCACTAGCAGAGGAACTGAACCGTTTCTTTGCCTGCTTTGAGACTGACAAATCAGACCCAGTCTCAACACATCCACCACATCCCTGCAGCAGTACACTGGAGTTTCAGGAACATGAAGTGAGACAGGTACTGCGGACTGTGAACTCCTGGAAGAGTGCTGGCCCTGACGGAGTACCCGGGAAGGTGCTCAAAGCCTGTGCTGACCAGCTGACTGGTGTTTTCACAAATATCTTCAATTGTTCCCTGCAACAATCCATCATCCCATCCTGCCTAAATTCTGCCACCATTATCCCTGTACCTAAAAAGACAACCTGAATGATCATAGGCCTGTTGCACTTACGCCTGTGATCATGAAGGGCTTTGAAAAGTTGGTCCACTGAGGACGCCATCGCCGTAGCTCTACACAGAGCACTGAACCACCTGGAGCACCATGGAAACTACGTGAGGATGCTTTTCATTGACTCTAGCTCAGCCTTCAACCCTATAATACCGGACATTCTGGCTGAAAAACTCTCCCACCTAGGACTATTGTTAGAATTATTATGGAATATTCTATATGTGTTGTAAGCATTTTTCAATAAGTAGTAAGGCTATAAATCAAGACATGGGAAGATGGACTTTTTTCCTGCACAGTCGACTCCTCAAGGGCAAAGAAAAAGAGGCCACGGCGTTACGGACACTTTTCCCAGCAGGACCAAATGAGACTGTTATGACGGGGCTCCACCAGCAGATTTGAAAATACGGCTTTGCTGACATTATAATACTGCTTTGTTGACATTATAATCATGCTTGGTTTACTTAAGAATGTTTTGGTTACATTATAATACTACTTTGTTTATCTTATAATGAAAATATTACGCAATTCTTCACACCATTGTTTTGGGGTTGTCACACCATTTCATTTCTCAGACTGTTGTTTTTCTAAACCAGAAGGTGTTATTGTACTGATTACATAAACATGTTTTTCGAATGTCGCGATTAAATACAATGATTCAGTTACTAGAATTTAGAATGCACTGGGGACTAAGACGACGTCACATGGCATTTTCCTTGCAAGTGTAACCAGAAATGTTGAGAGATGTTTTTCCTTTTTTAATTAAATATTACTAATAATGATTTAAAAGGTTTGAATCATTATTCTAACATTTTGGTCCTTCGAGTAGCCGGGGTCAACACACCGATAAGGAATCCAGACGCTGCAGTTCAATATCTGGAGTGACCGTGCACGGCAAAAGAAATCCCTTTCCCAGGCTGGAATATTTCTCGGCAGCGGCTGGATTCTAGTCGGTTGACGACTATCCTTAAAGGACACATCTATCAACTTGCTGGTGAGTCCGCGTGTGATTGCTGCATATTGTTGACGGGTTCCAAGTGCGTAAAAGGCATCACATGCGAAGGCCTTATTTTGAGAAGTAAGGCTCGCGTCCTGGGGATTAGCGATTTTAAAACCCTGCGGATACTAGTCACTAGCAGGTAGACACGGTGTGGTCTATAAACGTCGACGGTGTTTGGGTGTGTGTGTAGTTGTTAAAAACCTAAGAAAAAAAGGTACTACGGGGGCACACAAATCCACTCCAAAAATGGGTAGTGGAAACAGTAAAGCGGCTATTGACGATCCAAAGATGCGTCTGCCGTGTAAGGATTGGAAATTTGTTGAAAATCAGAGCGCTTTGAGAATTAAACATCTAAACTTATGGATAAATAAATATGGATTTGCTGGCCAGCTTAATATGCATAAGATTTTGATACTGCAGGATAAAATACGTGCTAAACATGGGGGAAACCTTAACAAAATGGAGCAGGAGGGATATAATGATACCTATTATTGGTTTATGATGGCAAGGAAACGAAGTGATGGCTGGGTTAAATCAGTTGATAACGGTGGGACTGGAAACACAGAGGCTGTGTTATTCCACAGAAAAGAGGATGATGAGACTGGGCCGGTGGGCAAGAAGTGTGTTGTTGCTGTTAAAAAGGAGGAGATACTGCCGAGGCCCCCTCCGACAAATATGCTGACCAGGTCGGGAGGGCCCGTGGGGGAATGGTCAAAGGCATGGGGAGAAACGCTATCTCCCCAGCCTGGGGCGCCGCCAATGACTGATGTGTTTATTGAACAATATCCCATGATCGAAGTTGCTAATCCTAATGTGGGCAAGGAGCAGGCCCCTACTATCCTGGTACACAGGACGTGGACACAGGACGACGTGAAAAAGGCCGTAGAAGGCATCACGTCGCACAAGGTTGATGTGGGGGAGTTTGTCTTGCAAATGGAGGACATTAGACGATCTTATCACCTGAATGGGGTGGAAACGCAGCAAATTTGGATGTTCGCGTTAAAAGGTGATTGGCATGCAGTTAGGGGTGATTGGAATCCAAAAGCTGATGGTGGCCCGTTGTGTCATGACGGTCGTGAGTTGAATTTGAGAGTGCATGAACTGATTGATCGGGTTACGGGGAAGTTTAAAACAAAAGCTAATTATACCGTGATCAGCAGAGCTAAGCAGAGGGATGGTGAGCCTTTTGCAGAATATCAAATCAGGATGACGGCTTGTTTTAAGGCCAACAGCGGCATCGCTGAAGACCACGCGGCGGGCAGCCTTTATCAGGAGCAGCTAAAAAATGTGTTGCATGCTCATTCAAATTATACGCTTAGGGAATGGGTTGAAAAACATTGGGTAGACAGGTCTACGGGCACGCTTGAACAATACGTAAATCAGGCGATCCATGCGGAAGAGGTTTTAAAAAAGAAAGGGGGGGGCATCCTCTAACGAGGACGGGATTTTTTACCAAAATAAGGGGTGGGAGCGTAAACCTTTTAACAGGGATAATGAGAAAAAATATGCAGGGAAGTTCAACAGAAATCGAGGTAACAGAGAGAAAATCTGTTGGATCTGTGGGAAAATAGGTCATATATCCCGCGATTGCCCAAATAACAAGGCCTCTAAAAGTGAAGGCCAATCAGCATGACTAGTCGGGGGGCCTGCTCAAAACGAGATAAGCAATGGATTTGAGCAGAGGGAAGTGGAACTAAATTTAGCGGAGATATTGGCACTCGATACAATTAAACCTGAAATCACACTGTTCGTGAATGGGATGCGATTAAAATTTTTGTGTGATACCGGGGCTTGTAAAACTGCGATTAAAGTGGATATTCCAGGGGCTAGACATACAAAACGGAGGGTGTTTGTGACAACAGCAGGTGGGCAAGTTGCCGCCGTTTCGGAGACATTTCCGGTTTGGATAAGGGACCCGGAGGGGGAGTCGTGCAAAATGTCTGTGCTGGTGGTGCATGAGTGTCCTGTCAATTTGCTGGGGAGGGATGGCCTATTACAATTGGGCTTGGCTTTGGTCCCCTCCGCTAGTGGTAATATGGTGGTTAAAAGGCGAAAAGAGATCCAAAATGGCCAATTGAATGTGTTGCAAGGGGGCCAGCCTGCGTTTTTTTACTATACGCTAGAGGTGTCAGATAACGCGCCGACGGGGGTGGGGAGCACCCTGTTATCTACAGCTACAGATTTGATTGGAACGCAGGAGAGTGTTGAAAATATAGACTCCCTCCAGGTGCTGATGTGGTACAAGAGATCTGAAGGGCCTGATGAAATCTATTAGAACAGATTAGCACAGGTCATGCCGGCTGAAATTAGATTGGAATACCTGTACACGGATGGTATTTCAACAGTTGTGGGGGGGGGTTGAGTTGTCTTTGGGATATAGAAACCTTTTTCTTGAATGGGCAACTCCACACATTGTCTTATGCAAACCGTACAATCAGAGAAAAGAGGTGCTGCGTGACTTTGTACAAACGGCCCGCGGGGCAACCGATTGGAGTGTATTAGACACAGGGCTTGAGTATAGCGAAATTACGGAGACATACAGAAAAGCGGTGTTTCAAACTATGGGCGTACGGGTGGGGATCTACCTGCAATGACTAGCACGATCAACAACGGGGATATACCTATTATCAGAAGAGGATGAGGAGCTGTTAGCAACAGTCCCTCCCGAGATATGGTCCAAAGGACCTTCTGATGTAGGACTAGTAAAGGGGGTGATACCGGTGATAATTAGACCAAAATCTGAACTCAGGCCCTGTGTCCGACAATATCCGTTAAAACCTGATGCTTTGGAAGGAATAAAACCTGTAATTGAGGATTTGTTAAAAGCGGGGGTTATTATTGATTGTGAGGATTCACCTTGCAACTCTCCAATTTTTCCAGTGAGAAAGGCGGCCCCTTCTGGGGGATGGAGAATGGTTCAGGATTTACAAGCGGTAAACTCTGCAGTAATTCAGCGCGCACCTTGTGTGCCAGACCCGCACACGCTTTTGAATAATTTGGATCCAGATGCGGCATTTTTTACAGTAATCGACATAAGCAACGCTTTTTTCTCCATCCCATTAGATCGGGATAGTCAATTTTGGTTTGCCTTCACGTTTGGAAGGAAAAAATATACTTTTACGAGACTGCCACAGGGATACTGTGAAAGCCCCACGATATATTCACAGATTATGAGTAGCAGTGTAGCTAGGTTCCAACCGCAGGGGGGAAGCCAAATTATTGTGTATGTGGATGATGTACTAATAGCTTCATCTAGTTTAGAAGCCTGTAGAATAGACACTTTAGCCTTGATAGGGCACCTGGCGGCGGAAGGCCACAAAATAAGCAAAAACAAATTGCAGCTTTGTAAAGAACAGGTAAAATATTTAGGATATAATCTGGTTAAGGGTGGAAAGAAAATTTTAGATGACAGAAAGAAGGTGGTCTTGGACGCACCTAAACCACTGACTAAAAAACAAATAATATCATTTTTAGGTCTCACTAATTACTGTAGGGCATGGATTCCAAATTATGCAGAGATTGTATCTCCCCTTGCTAAAATAATGAATGATGTTTTAAAAATGTCCTCGGCTCTAAATTGGACAGCAGAGGCTGAGACGGCATTTTGTACGTTAAAGCAGATGCTAGTGGTACTTTAGCGTTACCTAATTATAACAAGCCTTTTGTGCAGATGGTGGACTGTAAAGGGGAGTTCATGACATCTGTGCTGACTCAGGAATTCGGGGGGAAAATGAGGCCTGTTGCATACTTTTCGTCCAGATTAGATAAAGTGGCCTGCGCGCTTCCTCATTGTGTGCGGGCGGTGGTGGCGGCTTCAATGGCGGTGGAGAGCAGCGCTACGATAGTGCTTTTTCATTCTTTAACCCTTAGAGTTCCGCATGCAGTGGCGGCGTTATTGCTACAAACAAACATGAAATTTTTGTCTCCGGCGAGACATTTGTCTTGCATAGCCATTCTGCTTTCGCAACCACATCTCACACTTGAGAGGTGTGTTAAAATTAATCCAGCTACTTTGTTGCCACTTCCTGGGGAGGGAGAGCAACATGATTGTCAAGCGATAGCCGAAGAGGCTACAAAGTGTAGGAAGGATTTAAAAGATCAACCGCTGTACAGCGGTGAAGTCCTTTTTGTTGATGGTTCCGCTAGTAAGGACGAAATGGGAAAAACTCGGACGGGGTATGCGGTTGTAACCGCGACTAAAATCTTAAAAGCGGAACCATTGCCGTCCAATTACTCTGCGCAAGCGGCAGAGTTAATTGCATTGACGGAAGCATGCATCCTGATGAGCGACAAGGATGTTACAATTTATACAGATAGTCAATATGCATTTTCATCATGCCACGTTTTCGCTAGTTATTGGGCAAATAGGGGTATGATATCTTCCACGGGCAAAGCGGTGACACATGCTAAATTATTGCAACGACTGATAGCTGCGGTGCAGCTCCCAAAACATATTGCTGTTTGTAAATGTGCAGCACATACTTCAAAAAATGACCAGGTTTCCTTGGGGAATGCCTTTGCTGATGTGGCGGCAAAGGAGGCTGCAAGGAAACCCTTTATTGGGATGATAGACTCGGTATATGACAAAAACATCTTATCAGATGATATTTTGGCAAAGATGCAGTTACAAAGCCCACAATCCGAATTCAAATTATGGATTGATAAAGGGGCGAAATTGCAAAATGGGGTTTATGCGAGCATTGAAGGCCAACCAATCTTACCAAAAAATTTGTTTAGATGGGCGGCCATTTTGAGTCATGGCAAAACGCATGTTTCCACGGCGGGAATGGTTGCTTTGGTGCAACGGCACTACAAAACGTATGGATTTAATCTATATGCAAAAATTTTTTGCAGAGCATGTTTGGCTTGTGCTCGGCATAACCCCCAAGGGGGGATACGGCCAAGACGTGGGCAATTTCCAAAAGCTACATATCCATTTCAAAGGATACATATGGATTTTATTGAATTAAGTAAAAGTGAGGGGAAAAGATACTGCTTAGTGATTATTGATGCCTTTTCAAAATGGGTTGAAATTTTCCCAACAAAACACATAGATGCGTTAACGGTAGCCAAAGCATTATGTAAAGATATCATTCCACGATATGGAATCCCAGAAACCATTTGTAGTGATAATGGCACCCATTTTGTTAACAAAATAATTGATGGAATTGGCAGTAGGTTCCATATCTCGTTGCGAAATCATTGCGCCTACCACCCACAATCGGCGGGCCTTGTCGAAAGGATGAATGGAACTATAAAAAATAGACTAAGAAAATGTATGGAAGAAACAAAGAGACCATGGACAAAATGTATTGATTTGGTGAAATTATATATTAACATCACGAGCTCAAGTGGGTTAACCCCATATGAAGTCCTGTTTGGTAGACCATACAAATTGCCATTATTCACTACACAATGGGAATTGGATGACGAGGCAAATTTAGCTGACTACATGAGAAAATCTTTAGAAAAACGCACCGAACTTAAGTTACCAGAGGGAGATGGTTCTTCTCAACAGGAAACGGACGGAGCGAAGGTGGTTCCTGGAGACTGGGTGCTGATACGCAGTATAAAAAAGAAACATTGGAGTGACGCAAAGTGGGAGGGGCCATACCAAGTGTTGCTGACCACACCAACAGCCATCAAGATAGCTGAGAGGGGAACCTGGATCCACCTTTCACACAGTAAGAGGGTTATCTCAATTGAAACGTTCCAAGAGGAAAACCCCATAAACAAAGATAAAAAGTCATGGTAAAAACAATTGTTGCCCTTGGGGCAATGGCATTAATGATTGTGACTCTATTCCTCTCCATAATAGGGCTACTTTCTCCAGTTGGAGAGAAAGGCGGAGGCGTTTCAATTAAAGATACACCTTCTTACGGGAGGGTAAAACGAGCAACAATAACATGGGACATAACATTACCTACTGACTCAAATTTCCAAACATGCATTCGAGATGACACCCCCAGACGATTAAGCACACGAACAATGTTTTGCCTTCCATACAATAGAACTACGGATATCTTCCTTTCATGGAAGAAAATATTTTTAGACTCAAGGACATCCCGGTCGCCATACAAGGGATCAACCTATGGTAAAGGATATGTGTGGTACATGACAGCCCTGAGGAGGGGTTGGGACCACCTTGTTGCAGAAACTGGTCAAGATTGGCAAGCTTGGATGTCGGACGCGTGCGCAAAAGCCATCAGGCCCCTGATAAAATTAACCCAGACGATGGGGGGAATACAAATCAGTATTCAGACTGACAAATTGACTTGTGGAAGAGATCCTTGTCTGACGTTTTTCCTAAGCCCATGGTCAAGTGGGGAAAACCCTTATTACAAATTTTACATTTGTGTCTCAAAAGTAATTACCATGCCTATGGAGGCCGTGTTTAGGGCGTCAGAGAAGGAAACAACTGAAAAGGCCGTAGTAAAATTGAAATCTGAAAAAACCACAGATGATGAATTCATTTCTGCAACAGGGATTTCCCAAACGGGCAATAATTGGTTGTTGTTGATGGAAAATGCAGCTAAGGCTATCAATCAAACCTGTATAACATGTATGGGGCCCCGCCCCCTCTTACGAGTAGTGCCCGCGCAAATTACCCCTGATTGTGTAAAGGAGATAATGACAAAAGAAGATGTAAGCCCAAAATGTATGAAATGGAATAATGTCTACCCAGTTACAACGACAGCGAAGGACAAGCCTAACTTTTCAACACATGTCGCGTTTAATCATTTTACCTGTTTAGTCCTCACAGGGCACGGTCCGGCACTGGGAGCGATAAATGTGACGTGGTGTGCCCACGTCCTAAAACAGACTGCACCCCTGATACCACGTTCTGACCTATGGTGGTGGTGCGGCCAAAACAAATTATACGACTCCTGCAAAAATGCAGCAGGACTTTGTGCCTTGGTCTCACTGCTATTACCAGTGTCTGTTTTTCCATCTACAGTAGAGGAGATACAATTGGCTGCACAGAAATCCGGTATGATGGCGGGCCCCTCGCGACGGCGTCGATCGGCATGGAGAGAGGGTGATCCGACATACATTGATGCGATTGGCGTCCCCCGGGGCGTACCAGATGAGTATAAGTTGGTAAATCAGATTGCAGCAGGTTGGGAGTCTATTTTTCTTTTAATTACTCCAAACAAAAATGTTGATCGGATAAATTACCTGCATTACAATGTCCAAAAACTTGGAAATTATACTGAACAGGGATTTGTGGCGATAAAGGAACAACTAGCAGCCACCAGCCTAATGACGTTCCAGAATCGCATAGCAGTTGATATGCTGCTCGCGGAGAAAGGGGGCGTGTGTGCAATGTTCGGAGATGAGTGTTGCACTTACATACCGAACAACACGTCACCCGAGGGGTCCCTCACCAACGCCATTGATGGCCTGCAGACCCTCAACCGCAATATGAAGAAGCATTCTGGAGTCAGTGAATCCGTCTGGCAGCGCTGGTGGCGGGATATGTTTGGAGAATATCGGAATTTGGCTCAATCCGTTGCAGTTTCCGTAGCCCTTTTTGCTACGATTTTGACATTATGTGGGTGTTGTATTATTCCCTGCTTAAGATCTTTGATAAGCCGACTTATAACCACTGCGATTGCCCCTACAAGTTCCAAATTGCATGAATTATATCCCCTACTGAAACGTGCTGACACTAACAGTGAATTCCAGGAGCATGGTAATTACGAGGATGGATTGGACGAAAATGATCTTGTTTTCTGTTTTTCAGACCTGCCGAACGAGTAGAGCCTAAGCGGGTAAAATTAAAACAGCCAACGGTGATATCCCTCTCATTTTGAATTTGTCATAAAATGAATAACAAACATATAGTAAAAGGAGGGAATGTTAGAATTATTATGGAATATTCTATATGTGTTGTAAGCATTTTTCAATAAGTAGTAAGGCTATAAATCAAGTCATGGGAAGATGGACTTTTTTCCTGCACAGTCGACTCCTCAAGGGCAAAGAAAAAGAGGCCACGGCGTTACGGACACTTTTCCCAGCAGGACCAAATGAGACTGTTATGACGGGGCTCCACCAGCAGATTTGAAAATACGGCTTTGCTGACATTATAATACTGCTTTGTTGACATTATAATCATGCTTGGTTTACTTAAGAATGCTTTGCTTACATTATAATACTACTTTGTTTATCTTATAATGAAAATATTATGCAATTCTTCACACCATTGTTTTGGGGTTGTCACACCATTTCATTTCTCAGACTGTTGTTTTTCTAAACCAGAAGGTGTTATTGTACTGATTACATAAACATGTTTTTCGAATGTCGCGATTAAATACAATGATTCAGTTACTAGAATTTAGAATGCACTGGGGACTAAGACGACATCACATGGCATTTTCCTTGCAAGTGTAACCAGAAATGTTGAGAGATGTTTTTCCTTTTTTAATTAAATATTACTAATAATGATTTAAAAGGTTTGAATCATTATTCTAACAACTATCCTCTTCCATCTGCTACTGGATTAAGAACTTCTTAACCAACCGTCCACAAACTGTTAGACTTGGTCCCTACCTCTCTTCCTCCATTACAATGAGCACTGGCTCCCCTCAAGGCTGTGTACTGAGTCCTCTTCTGTATTCCCTGTACACATACGACTGTACACCGACCCACCACTCTAACTCCATCATAATATTTGCCGATACACCACTGTGGTAGGACTCATCTCAGGAGGGGATGAGTCGGCCTACAGAGATGAGGTCAACAAACTGTCTTCGTGGTGCTCGATGAACAACCTCACAGGATGCAACACCACGAAAACTAGAGAAATAATCCTGGACTTTCGCACACGCACCACATATCTGGCCCCACTCCTCATAAATGGAGTATGCGTAGACACGGTCCAGTCCTTCAAATTCCTGGGGGTCCAACGCCGCAGTGGTGAAGAAGGCCCAGAAGCGACCTGAGGGTACTCAGGAGGAACAACTTGGACACTAAGCTTCTGGTAACCTTCTATAGAGCCATTGTGGAGAGCATCCTGGCATACTACATTATAGTGTTGTACGCTGGAAGCACGGCAGCAGACAGAAAGGCCATGCAGAGAGTGATCAACACTGCCCAGAAGATCATCGGCTGCTCTCTGGATGACATTGCCAGCCCTCGCTACCTCAGCAGAGCCAGGAACATTGTAAGGGACCAATACCACCCTGGTCACAACCTGTTCCAGCTGCTGCCCTCTGGCAGACGCTACTGGTTCCACAAAGCACGGGCAAATAGACTTGAGGACAGTTTTTCCCACAGCCATCAGGACTCTGAACTTGAGCTAGCACAACACACAATCCCTTCTGTGCAATAACTTCTGGGTGTGCAATAACAATGTGCAATATCTTAGAAATCTGTGCAATATTTTAGAATCTGTGCAATATTTCAGAATCTGCGCAATATTTTAGAATTCTGTGCAATATTTTAGAATTCACCTAGCCGGGATGTGACTTTTTATACTTTTATACTACTATTTATATATTTTTACTGGGAAAACGCACTTTGAAAAGCTTGGAGAAGCACCACCAATTTCGTTATACGCAGCTGTGTATGATGACAATAAAGGCTTTTGATTTGATTTGAAGAGTTTCTTTTCATTGTTTATTTTTCTAATATTGATATTGCACTTTAAAGTACTGTCTATTCAGGTATGAATGTCACATACTGTTGAATTCTACAATAGGCATTATTGATTACTCATTTATACAAAATTAACCTTGCTTTTTACAATCTTGCAAAATGGAAAAATGTTGTGGTTTCTGTATTGGGTTCTTTTACTATTTTTATTCTTGTTTTTACTTCTTAGTTGCTGTATTGTTGCATCTGTGAAAGCTATGATTAGGAGATTTGTTTTTAGTATTAATAACTCGAATGTTTCTACTACTCAATCATTTGTCGTGTATGATTTTCTCATTCAGTGCTCTCATACCAGCTCTCCTTCACATGATCGTTTTGATGCTGTTCTTACAGAAGATTATGAAATAATGCTGGTGACCTATGGTTAATTTATTTTGAATGTGGACTTCTATTGCTGATGGACCTGGACTGAGCTCACGGACCGCTGGAAGAAGAGGAAGAATTACGAAAAGAAGAACTTCAAGCTGCGGACCATCTGGTCGAAGAGGATTTGATTTTTATATTTTCTTCCTAGTTTTTTGTTACCATGATGTAGTGTGTAAAGTATGTTTTTCTTTCTTTCGTGTGTACAGTATTACCTCAACATACAAGTGCCCTGACATATGAGCAATTTGAAATTCGAGTAAAATTTAGAGCAAATATTTATCTTGAGATATGAGACAAATTTTGATATAAGAGCATACAGCGGACCCGAAAGGCTGCTCATAAGAACATCATGGGCACTGTCTTTCTGGTCGCAACTCCCCCGTGTAATGTCTCTACGAGCACTGGGCGGAACGTTGCTTTTTTTCAGTGTTTTTTTTCTCCCTGTTAGTCAGTGCAGAACGGCGGAGCTCGATCGCTAATACGAGAGGGGTATAATACTTCTCGTTGGCAAGTGGTCTTCGTTATCCTGTTGTGAGGACATTTGTGTGCATCATTTTTGGAATATTTTAAAGGGAAAACAAAAGCAAATTTTGCACCCTGCATTTTATCTTGAAACACAGGGAGAAATAATCACAATAGTGATTCTTTGTTGCTTTCTCAATCCGGTTTACTGGTATCTTTATCAACACAAACCCCCATAATATACAATTACACAATTAGCAACACGTTAGAACCCAAAACATAATGTACAATTACACCCGTTCAATATACGGTCATAACTTGTTTTATCTTTTCTTTTTACAACTTCGAGAAGTCCTTCTCAACTATTCAACAGGGTAAACAATGAAATATTAATAACACAATGATGGAATAATGATTAATACCATTAAATCATTATTAGTAATATTTAATTAAAACTGGAAGACATCGTTGACATACAACTTGCAAGGAGAAATCACTCATAACGCGGCTTCGTTGAAAACTATTTCTGACGTGCGGCATACTCTTCTCTCTATTTAGTCGCGACATACTGAAAACATTTAATGTAATCTGATTCCATACAATTGCATGAGCTAACCGAATAACACCCTTAAGGTCAAAAAACAACTGCGTTGCTGAAAACAACTGTGTAAGAAATTGCAGAAGTAAGCATACAACTTTCTTTATAAGGTAAACAAAGCAGCCGTATTTTTAAACAATAATGCGATTATCGCCATCTGCCAGAGTCCAAGTCCAAACAAGGTATGAGTCTCTTGCAGATCAGCATCCTTGGCTTGGAACACGGGGTTTGTTGCCGTCAATAGTCCTGAAAACATTTAACTGGCCTCGAAAGCAGCTGTGGGGGGAAGTGTCCTCTTGCTTGGTCCCGACATAAAGCATGAATTAATTTATAGCTATTACCTATTAAAAATGCTTACAAAACATATAGAAACATCCCAGAATAAATCCAACACATAAATTCCTTGCTATGACCGTCATAGACACTCTACTAATAATGGTAACGGTAATGGCGGCCGAAGGTAGCGTACCAAATGTTACATACATGTGCATGACCCAGGACTCGCACATTCACGCTCGCAATTCAAAAGTAAATAAACATTACTAAACATTATCTTCTTTGTCACACGCTTAACAGTGTATATTGCAAACCAAAAACTCAACCGGCCTCTACAACAACCAGCATACCTTGAAACACAGAGAGAAATAATCACAATAGTGATTCGTTGTTGCTTTCGCAATCCAGTTTACTGGTATGAAGAAAAGTCTCCCGTGTTGGACAAGCCGCTTGCATAAGGCATCAACAATCGAACACCGACATACACTTTAACACGTCACACTTGCCATGTAGATCAAGGCATCAATAATTGAATACCGATAAACACTTTAGGATGTCACACAAACAACCCTCGATAGGTTCCTTTTAGCTGCAGCTGAAAGTCAGGGTGAAAGCGGGGCACATAGAGTTTGCAGGGTATAAAAATGTAAAACAAATTTAGAATTAAATTTAGTGTAAGGTTAGATTACATTTATTTTTGAGTGTGTCTGCATTGTAATCCGAGTTCATTTAAATTTGTTTATGTTGTGTTCCGAGCGCCGTGCCGTGCAAAAAGTCTCTCTCGCTCTCCCTCTGTCCCTCTCTCTCCCCTCCGCGAAATCCATCTAATTGTATTTCTATTAATTTTTTTAATACTATTAAACCACTAGTTATTTGTTATTCTGTTAATAGATGGTGAATTAGAACAAATAAAAATGTTTTCCAATCCAATATCCTGTTTTGGGTCTTTTTTCAGAGGGTTGGAACAAATTAATTTTTTTGTTCATTTCTATGGGAAACGTTCATTTGAAATACGAGTATATCGACATACGAGCTCAATCGCATTAAGCTCGTATCTCAAGGTACATCAAAACTGCAAGGTTTTTTTTCCATACCTAATGTGTTCCTTTTTATTTTAATACAAATGGGGTCTGTTATGAATTATTTGCTATAAAAAAATAACTTAAAGGTTTGTGTACCAAAGTGATAGATATAAAATGTGTGAAAAACAGCAGATAACTCTGGGTCTTTGTTGTAAAAACAATTTAGGTGTGTTCTGGCAGTTGTGAAGCTTTTACTAATTTTATCATCCCTGGCCTGTCTAGCATCCTCATCAAATGTTTAGGTTAACACCCACTTTGGTTTGAGGCAATGAAGGCTTTAAGAAATTGAGTCAGAACGGGAAACTTGCATTTTCCCGGCCAATAAAGAGAACTGGTAATGGAAGCTTCAATAATGTCTGGCCTATATTTTTGTTAACTCTTGTTTCACCAGAAATTTCAGAACAAAGAAAAGGACATCCCACAATTCCTATACACACTTAAAAAAGTTTTAATCTTACGTTACACTAAAATTTAAACCTTCTTTGCAATAAGCAAGTCAAAAAGGTTCATGTATTTCACCGCGGCTTTTGGCGAACTTCCCTCATCTCCTTAAGTAGTGGTGAGCTAGCTCAGTCACGCGTACACTACTCATGTTTTTCGATTATTTCATGCTTAATATCGATTGTCATCATACGCATTTTCTTCGCACTACCCTTCATTACAACGGCTTGCTTTGGATACTTTGTGTTTCCCTTAATTCTGCACTGACTAATGCAAAACAAAACACGGTAAAAATGCAACGCTCCGCCCAGTGCTCGTAGAGATCTTTGCCCGAAGGAGATGCGGCGAAAGAGACAGTGCGGTGAAATCATAAAGCAGTCTCTCGCAGCCTGGCCAACTGGCTGTCTCAAATGCTCGTATCTCAAAATGTGTCTCGTATCTCAAGGTAAGTATTTGCTCGGAATTTTACTCGTATCGTAAATTCCTCATACACATGTCAAGCTATTACTGAATTTTGACCTGGTATACCCAATATGAAGGAGCAAGACGTTAAGGATAAACTAAAGACAGGAAAACTAAAAAGACAAACTTACCGGTGTTAGGTTCTGTTTGTTATCTCATTTTCTCTTCCGCGAATGCGTATGTTCGCTTTTTCCCTTTTTTGTCCCTCCAGGCTTGCCCTTTCCTCTCACCCGCGGAGCGTAGTTGATAAATATTTCCGTTTTTGTCCATTTAAACCTCACGGATTGTTTGTTATTTGTCGGACAGTCTGATTTACGCTACGTTTTCTCCACGTTTCCAAGTACCCTCTTGTTTTCGCTGTCAGGTTTGAGTTTGCCATTTGATGCTAAGTCTTTTGTTACTTTATTTGCCTCCTATTTACGTTATTAAAGATTCGTTTGAGAACTCATTCCCTCGTCCATTGCCTACTTCCCTGCACTCAGGTCTACTCCGCGTTTCCTCGCCATGAGGTCGCCAAAGACGTGACAAGAGTGAGTTGTAGAAAAGCTTAAAATTGATTGTTGAATATGCTAGAGAAACTTGCGTCGGCTTCGCTGAGTGTGGTCAATGTGGCGCTTTGCTTTCATACGCCAGCAAAAAGACTGGCACCCCGACACTGAGCAGACATTTAAACAGCTGGCAAAAGTGATGATCGTCAAACATCTATAAAAGAAAAGGCGACCACGTAGAGGGGACTCAGAATCCACCAGGGAAAGATGAAGTGTGATCAGAGAGGCCAACAGCGACCTTGCAACGCGGCAGTGGGTGAGACAAGAGGGACCAAGAGCCAGGTAGAAAACCACAGTGTCAAATGACCCAATGTTGCTGAAAGCTGGAAAAGCGCTGAGGAAGAAAATCCCTCGGCGGAGGCTGACCCCCCCCCCACACACACACGCGAACACCGAGACCCAGACCATCGCACACAGAACGGAGACCAGCAAGTAGGAATAAGATCAAATGGCCAAAATCAAACGAAGCTACGGTGTGGCACTCTTTGGACACAAACCTGACAGAGATCCTGGAGGAAATGTTGCAGGGGGTGTCAAAGCCATGCTTAACCTGTTTGGGGATGTCATATACCAGACCTGCAGAGACAGGTTCGGTGAAATTCCCCTCAAGCAGAACACTACCCCAAGAGACAGGGAGAGGAGGGAAAAGGAGATTGCCCAATCGTGCAAAGACGCCGACAACTCTGTAAGAACTGGATGAAGGCAACCGAACAAGGAGAGAGTCCTGTGGGAAGAGGTCAGGCAAAGACTATCCAGGCTTCACAGAGCTGAAAGCAGAAGCAGAAAGAGCAAGCCAACTTCTACAAGTCCAGGGTGCGTAGAGCATTCTGCCATCATCTAGGACCAGATCCAGAAGGCCAAGCGGGAGAAGACCGACCTGCACGTCATTTGGGTCAATCTCGTCAATGCGTATGGATCTGTCCCAGGCCTCGGAGTTCTTCCATATCCCTCCCTGCATCAAGAAGCTGGTAGCACTGTACTTCAGCAACCTGCAGATGAGCTTTGCCCTACAGGAATTTAGCACTGGGTGGCAGTGGCTAGAAGTGGGAATTACAATGGTGTGCGCCATATGTCCAAGCCTCTTTGTGGTCACCTTTGAGGTAATCCCCATTGGAGCAAGTCAAATGGTTGGAGGAGTCAAATTACCATCTGGCCAGAGATCACCCCCATTGAGGAGCTACATGGATGACATCACCAGCCTACTTCAGACAGCAGCATGAACATCTCGACTGCTGAAGAGGATGGACAAGTTGACATTGTAGGCCAGGATGAAGATCAAACCCTCCAAATCCCATTGTCTGTCACTCACAAGAGGAGTTAGAAACAACAACACCACCTTTGTTGTCGGGAGAGAAAGAATCCCCCTCCTCTCTGAGCAACCCATCAAAAGTATACGGCGGCAGTACACCGCAGAGATGTCTGATGAACAGATGGAGGACCATCATAAGAAAACTTACTGATGTCCTTTCAAGGATTGACCAGAGCCAACTCCCTGGCAAGTTCAGGGCCTGGTGCTACCAATTCATACTCTACAGAAGGGTCATGCGGCCCTTGAAAATGAGCACATCTCCTCACTGTGAGCAAAATGGATGGAAAAGACAATTCATTCATCAGAAAGTGGCTAGGTCTAGCACGGTCCTTTCTGAAACAGGTCTCTTTGGAACCAATGCACTGCAACTGCCACTGCAGTTTGGTCTGAGCTACAGGCAAAGGAGGTCTAGGCTTGTTCTCGAGCTAAGATAGTCCACTGACCAGTCAGTAAGAAACGCCAGCATTAAGGTTCCCACTTGCTGGAGGTGGAACGCCCAGGCCGAGGTTGACCAAGCCATCAATAGACTGCAGCATCAGGAGATCATGGGCAGAGTCCAGGCAGGAAGAACAGGGCTAGGATGGGGAGAAGCAACACGATTCTCATCCAGAGCTAACCGTAAGGAGAGGAAGGAGATGGTGGTGGCGGAGGTGACAAGGATGGAGGAAGAGCGCTATAAGATGAAGGCCATGTCGCAAGGCCGACAATGAAGCTGGACAACCTGGGAGGGAGTTGTCAATAAAATAATAATAATAATAATGATCGGACATAGGCTTTGTCATCATCATTGACTCGACAAAAGCCTAATTGTCATCATACCCAGCTGCGTATAACGAAATTAGTAAAGGCATCAGTTGGTCCGACCTGTGGAAGATCCCGCAGGCAAGGATCAGCTTCCTCATTCGCGCAACCTACTTCGCTTGCCTGTCCTCGTAACCTCCACCAATGGTTCGGAAATGAGGTATGTTGCGCACTTTGCAACGCTCTCAACGCTAGCCTCCAGTACATCTTGTCAGGTTGCAAGACTGCACTTTCTCAGGGGCGCTATAGATGGCGCCATGGACCAACACTGCTCCACCACCAGGAGATGTTTCAGTATTAAAGGAGCAAAACATCAATGAACGGTGGTTCCTGGCAGATGACCATGCAGCTGACACCGGAGGAGGTGCGACAGGCAGCAATGCTAAGCAGGAAGAAACACCTACCTGTAGATCAACTCATAAAAGATGAAAATGTTATCCAGTCATGTTAAACTTAGATTTATAGATCATCCCTCCTCCCGACTCGGGTCAGGAGTCCCGAGTCCCCGCAATTAAAATATAAAATTGTGGGTTTGCTTTGGGCTCGGGCCTGCAAATCAAGTTAATTGCTCGGGTCGGGCCGCGCCGAAAATTAATACCGGGTCGGGTTAGGCCAGATTTTTTCAGCCCGACCTTATCTGTAACGCAAATGTATAATTTGTACAAAAAAAAGATATTCCACAGATGACCATCGTCTTAGAAAAAAACGTCTGACAAGGACCTTTTCCACAAGTTAGTTTGTCGGTTTGAACATCAATTCGTACTCCCACCACAATAGAGTTAATTTTACCTGTGGTCTGATGATTTTTCCACAAGCGTGTTATCCGGACTCGGCAATTTGGACCAGTTTCTGCAACAAAGTTTCCTCAATTTCTATTCAGGTCTGTTAAGTACCATACATACAGTTTACCAGTCTGACGCTTTGTATGGGACTACATTTGACGATTCTAAAAATATTTTTCTCCAAGGAAGGATAATTTCAGTAGTCTTATTGTGTAGAAGGCAAAACATCGTTTGTGTCTCTCCCAGGGATGTCATCTGTAAGATAAGATTGTAAGATAAAATGACAAAGTCGCTTGGCAATTGCTTGTTCATATTGTATCAGTTTTTGTAAGTATAGAAACATCGTTGTCATAAGAAACTTGCCCAGAATTTGGTCATTGTCATGGAGACTTGACACTGATTAATCGGACTTTGCCCAGAGTTTGGTCGTTGTCATGGAGACTTGCCACTGATTAATCAGACTTTGCCCAGAGTTTGGTCATTGTCATGGAGACTTGACACTGATTAATCAAACTTTGTCCAAAGTTTGGTCATTGTCATGGAGACTTGACACTGATTAATCAGACTTTGCCCAAAGTTTGGTCGTTGTCATAGAAACTATACTATACCATTTTCCTATACTGGCCCACTGTTCATTCGGAGAGAGTTGCAAGGACAACAGACTGTGAGCGGTTCACAGCTGTTCGAGCTCTCTCCCCATCCTGCAGTCCGGTAATAAACCTATTTCCTATTACATTGATCTCATTCTTTCTTGACCTGCTCCTGAAGTTGTATTTTCAGATCTATCACATCTCAAATACATGTTCGAAAATCAGGTTAAATTTCGGGCCATGGAGGCAACAGTGTGAGAGACCCGGAGTCCGGGGACAGGGAGTGGGCCAATGAACTGAATCAGTTCTTTAACAGATTCAGTCCTGCCCCCACTCCCCTGACCCCCAGACCAGAAGCAATTCCCCCCCTCGTTCTCCTCCTCCTCTTCCTCCCCCTCTTCCACCGGTCTCTGCATTACTGTCGATCAGGTGATAAAACAGCTAAAGAAGATCGAGGCAAGGAAGGCTACCAGTCCAGACGGCCTCAGCTCCAGACTACTGAGAGATTGTGCGCATCAGCTTGGCAAAGTGATTTTGCATATTTTCAACCTCAGTCTGCAGAAGGTCCCCACCTTGTGGAAAACTTTCAGTGTGGTCCCAGTTCCAAAGACTGTGAACCCCAGGGAGCCAAACCACTTCAGGCCGGTAGCATTAACCTCTCACCTGATCAAGACATTGGAGAGGATCATCCTCAATCACCTCAGCCCCCTGATGAATGCAGAGCTGGACCCTCTGCAGTTCGCCTATCGTCCAGGCATTGGTGTGGAAGATGCTACCACCTACCTGATGCACAGGTCTCTTTCACACCTGGAGAACATGGGAAGCACAGTGAGAATGATGTTTTTTTACCTCTCCAGTGCGTTCGACACTACTGAGAGGGAAACTGGAAGAGGCTGGAGTAAGGAACCACCTAGCCGCATGGATCATCGACTTCCTCTCGGACAGACCACAATATGTGAGACTCCAGGACTGTACGTCTGATGTGGTAGCTTGCAGCACGGGGGCCCCACAAGGCACAGTGCTCTCTCCACTCCTCTTCACCCTCTACACATCGGACTTCAAACATAATACAGACACCTGCCACCTCCAGAAGTTCTCTGACGACACCACTATTGTTGGACGAGTGATGGACGGGAACGACCTGGAGTACAGGGGAGTATTCACAGCCTTTGTTGACTGTTGTAGGCAAAACCACCTCTACATCAACACCAGTAAGACAAAGGAAATGGTCATCGACTTTCGGAGGAATCCTCAACAGACCACTCAGGTGAACATCCAGGGTACAGACATTGAAATCGTGGAGAATTTTAAGTACCTGGGTGTTCACCTCAACAACAAACTAGACTGGTCCACAAACATAGATGCCCTGTACAAAAGGGGCCAGAGCCGCCTCTACCTGCTGAGGAGTACTCCTTTGGAGTGTGCAGGACACTGCTGATGAGTTTCTACGACACTGTGGTGGCATCTACAGTGTTTTATGCAGTGGTCTGTTGGGGATGCGGGAGCACGGAGAGGGACAGGAACAGGCTGAATAAGCTGGTTCAGGGGGGCCAGCTCTGTTTTGGGCTGTCCTTTGGACTCTGTGGAGGAAGTGGGAGAGCGGAGGATGCTGACCAGGATGATGTCCATCATGGACAGCACCTCCCACCCCCTGCATGAGTCTGTGGAGTCTCTCCGAAGCTCTTTCAGCAATAGACTGCGGCATCCTCATTGCAGGAAGGAGCGCTTCCGCAGATCCTTCCTCCCATCAGCTGTCAGGCTCTTTAACAAAAAAATGGCTGTGCGTTAAGACCTACCGTATGCATGCATGTACATCTATATGTATGTATATATGTGCTTATGTATATGTATGTGTATATATGTATATATATACACATATATATATATATATATATATATATATATATATATATATATATATATATATATATATATATATATATACATACATATATATATACATGCATATATATGTATATATATAGATACATAAATATATACATACATATATATGTGTATATATATATATTTCAGCAACACGCTTATTTATTTACATATTTATTCATGTATTTATTTATTAACTTACTTATTACCTATCTATTTACGTCTAAAATGCCTTTCTTATTTCTGCATCCTCACCCTCTTGCTATTGTGACAACGAAATTTCCCGGATACGGGATGAATAAAGTTATCCAATCCAATCCAAATAGGTGTTGTTATATCCGATTGGCCACTTTCAACCGGATACAATAATTCCACTATAAAAAGGAATATGATCACCATTGTTCATGTTATTAATCGAAGAGCAATAATCCTACTAATAAATATTGGCATTCATTTTTGTTAGTGTATTTTTTCTCACCTGTCTCCTCAAGCGTTTACAGTGTGAAAAGTGGATCCACGTCCCCCTCTCAGCTATCTTTATGGATGTTGGTGTCACCAGCAACACTTGATATGGACCTTCCCACTTAGGGTTGTGCCAGTGTTTCTTATTTATGCTGCGGACATGCACCCAGAGGTCCTGGCACCACTGTTGGCCAGTCTCTTCCCTGTTGAAAAGCACAATCTCCCTCTGGTAACTTAAATTCGATGAGTCTAAATAATTTCTCATGTAGTCGGTCAAATTAGCCTCGTTAATCAGTTCCCATTGTGTAGTGAATAATGGCAATATGTATGGTCCACCAAATAGGATTTAATATGGTGTTAGTCCGGTTGAACTCGTTATGTTAATGTGTAACTTTACCAAATCAACGCATTGTGTCCACGGTCTTTTTGTTTCTTCCATGCATTTCTTTAGTCCCATTCATCCGTTCTAGAAGGCCTGCCGATTGTGGATGGTAGGGGCAATGATTTCATAATGAAATATGGACCCTTTTGCCAATCCCATCATTTATTTTGTTTGGTGACATTATCACTATATGTGGTCTCTGGAATTCCATATCGTGGAATGACATCCTGACACATTGCTTTGGCTACAGTTAGCACATTTAATTCATTTATGTCAAGTTTACCAATTGACATTTGTGTAAAGAATAAAAAAAGAAACGTTTGAAACACATTAAACCTCCTGCTAATGGCTGTAAACAAACAACAGCTTGACCACCCCGATGGAGTCTTTATTGTTGCTGGTGACTTTAACAGAGCATGTTTAAAGACTGTTCTACCTAAGTTTATCCAATACGTAAAAAACTCTTGACCATATTTATTCTAACATCAAGCATGCTTACAAAGCCACTTCCCTCCCTCACCTAGCTGGATCAGATCACCTCTGTCTAGCCCTCACCCCAGCATACACTCCATTCCGGAGGCTAACAAGGCCACAAATAAAGACAATAAAAACTTGGCCCGAGGACGCCCTTTCCCAGCTGCAGGACTGTTTTTCCCGCACCAACTGGGAACTCTTTGAACACGACAAGGACTATTCGGACGCTGTACTTTCCTATATCAAAAACTGCATGGACGACGTCACTATAAATAAACAAATACGGGTTTTTCCTGACCAAAAACACTGGATGACCAAGGAGACACAGGCACTCATCAAATGCCGTAACACCGCTTTCGGATCAGGGGACAAGATGAAATATAGAGCTGCCAGAGCTGAGCTGAAAAGAGGCATTAAAAAGGCCAAGGCAGAATATACTAAGAAAATTGAGGAGCACTTCACAGAAAATAACCCAAAGAAGATGTGGCAGGGAATACGACATATTACCAATTACAATAACAATAATATGTCTGTTAACACAGATGCCTCACTAGCGGAGGAACTGAACCGTTTCTTTGCCCGCTTTGAGACTGACAAATCAGACCCAGTCTCAACACCCCCACCACTACCCTGCAGCAATACACTGAAGTTCCAGGAACAGGAAGTGAGACTGGAAATGCGGTCTGTGAATACCAGGAAGGCTGCTGGTCCCGATGGAGTACCTGGGAAGGTGCTCAAAGCCTGTGCTGACCAGCTGGCTGGAGTCTTCACAAAAATCTTCAATTGTTCCCTGCAACAATCCATCATTCCATCCTTCCTGAAATCTGCCACCATTATCCCTGTCCCAAAAAAGCCAACCATTGACAGCATGAATGATTATAGGCCTGTTGCTCTCACGCCTGTGATCATGAAGTGCTTTGAAAAGTTGATAGCCCGCCATTTCAGGAATACAATCTCTCCCTCAGTTGACCCTCACCAGTTTGCTTATAGAGCTAACAGGTCCACTGAGGATGCTATCACCATTGCTCTACATACAGCATTGAGCCACCTGGAACACCATGGGAATTACGTGAGGATGCTTTTCATTGACTATAGCTCAGCCTTCAACACCATGAAACCGGACATTCTGGCTGACAAACTCTCCCACCTTGGACTATCCTCCTCATCTGCTGTTGGATAAAGAACTTCCTAAACAACCGACCACAAACTGTTAGACTTGGTTCCCACCTTTCTTCCTCCATTACACTGAGCACTGGCTCCCCTCAAGGCTGTGTACTGAGTCCTCTTCTGTACTCCCTGTACACTTATGACTGTACACCAACCCACCAGTCTAACTACATGATCAAATTTGCTGATGACACCACTGTGGTCGGACTCATCTCAGAAGGGGATGAGGCGGCCTATAGAGACGAGGTCAACAAACTGTCTTTGTGGTATTCGATGAACAATCTCACACTGAACAACACAAAAACTAAAGAAATAATCCTGGACTTCCGCAAACAGAGCACAGATCTGGCCCCACTCCTCATAAATGGAGTTTGTGTAGACAGGGTCCAGTCCTTTAAATTCCTGGTGGTCCACGTCACGGACAAGCTCTCCTGGTCCACAAACACCACGGCAGTAGTGAAGAAGGCCCAGAAACGACTCCATTTCCTGAGGGTACTCAGGAGGAACAACTTGGACACTAAGCTTCTGGTAACTTTCTAAAAAGCCACTGTGGAGAGCATCCTGGCACACGGCATCACATTGTGGTACGCTGGAAGCACGGCAGCAGACAAAAAGGCCATGCAGAGAGTGATTAACACTGCCCAGAGGATCGTCGGCTGCTCTCTGCCCTCACTGGAAGATATTGCCAGCCCTCGTTACCTCAGCAGAGCCGGGAACATTGTTGGGGACCCAGACCACCCTGGTCACAACCTGTTCCAGCTGCTTCTCTCTGGCAGGCGCGACCGGTCTCACAAAGCACGGACAAATAGGCTTAAGGACAGCTTCTTTCCCACAGCCATCAGGACTCTGAATTTGCAGTAGCACGACACACAATCCCCTCTGTGTAACAACTTCGGGGTGAGGAAACATGAGGGACGTTGGGCGGTGATCTGCCTCCTGCTGGCTGACTGAAGGTAAGTAAGCAGACAGTGGGAGGTAAGTGATCCATTTTATTCTTTGTTGGCATCGGTGAGGCAAACCTTTTCACAGTCGCCGGGATTTGGTTGCGCTCGGGAGGTGATGCGATGTATCCATCACGGCAGAGTGCCAGCAAGTCTGAAACTATCACCTGGTTGGGCTCTTGCTTGGGAAAAGCGCACTTTGTGGAGAAGCACTTTCAATTTCGTCATACGCAGCTGGGTATGATGACAATTAGGCTTTTGTCTAGTCAATGATGATGACAAGCCTAAGTCTGATTTATTTTTATTTTTTTATTTTTTATATACGTCCATTCGCCAAATGGCTCAAAATGCTCTCAAATTCGGTCAAATCCAGCCGAAAACAGCATTTAATGATTAAATACAAATACTGGAATACTGGAGCTCTTTGGACATTAGAACCGAGCCCAGAGAAGAGAATTCCTTGGTAAAATGTCGCGATGATGTCGCGATGGAGGCAAAAAAACGTCTATATATGTTCATTCACCAAACGGCTCAAAATGCTCTCAAATTCGGTCAAATCCAGCCGAAAACAGCGTTTAATGATTAAATAAAAATACTGGAGCTCTTTGGACATTAGAACCGAGCCCAGGGAAGTGAATTCCTCGGTAAAATGTCACGATGATGTCGCGATGGAGGCAAAAAAACGTCCATATACGTCCATTCGCCAAACGGCTCAAAATGCTCTCAAATTTGGTCAAATCCAGCTGAAAACTGCGTTTAATGATTAAATACAAATACTAGTATTTGTATTTAATCATTAAACTAACAAATACTAGTATTTGTATTTAATCATTAAACACTGTTTGAACATTAATTCGGCGACCTGTCCGTCTGTCAAACGTCCGTCGGCAAAACGTCTTTAGGCGAATCATCCAGTCACGACATCATCATTGCTCGCTATGGGCATGCCAGTATCATACCTGCCACAAGCAGGTGCATGTCAATGTTCCCTGATGTAAAACATGCTGTAAAACACAAAAAACACAAGAGTGGACAGAGCTACTGCCACTGGGTGCCGCTTAAACGGCGCCATCATGGGGAAAGGGGTAAAAAAAAAAGAAGTTTGGATTTTATTTACTGCGCGCCATATGATTGTTGGTGCGCAGAGAAGACGTGAGTAGTGCGCAATTGCGCATGCGCGCAGCTTAGAGGGAATATTGGATTGCAGCAAGATGGGAGTCCATTTTTCTTTGGATAACTCCAAATAAAAATGTTGATCGAATAAACTACATCCATTACAATGTCCAAAAACTTGGAAATTATACTAATCAAGGCTTTATTGGACAAAACAACAATTGTGCTCCACCTCACTAATGGCCTTTCAAACACGAATAGCAATTGACATGCTTCTGGCAAAGAAATGAGGCGTGTGTGTCGGAGATAAATGTTGCACCTTCATACCCAACAACGCGTCACCAGATGAGTCGCTCACGAGGGCCATTGAGGGCTTGCAGACCCTAAACGCCAGTATGAAACACCTTCAAGTGGCCCGCATGGTGGAGTGGGATGTTTGGCAAGTGTAAAGATTTGGCTTTTTCTGTAATGGTTTCAATAGCCGTACTGACTTTGTGTGGATGTGGTTGCATACCTCTTTTATGGCATCTGATGAAACGACTTATAACCGCAGCGATTGCCCCGACCAATTCGAAGATAAAAGAACTATATCCTCTTCTTTTGATATCGGATGATGATAAAAGCAATGTCTATGCAGACCATTATGATGAGGACGAGTTTAAACATGTTCTTTTTGTTTCAGACCTGGTCTATGAGTAAGGTGATACGGATACATACTACTCACTTCCCTCTGAGTGTTACTACGTTTGTTTTCATTTGAATGAATTAATAAAATAAGCTGTAAGGAAGTTTTATGAAGGAAATGGGGAAGGAGCAAATTGTATAATAAACAGGGGGGAACTGATGAGTTAATTATCATCATAAGTATCATTTATCAGTGCTGCTGGTACTGTTAGTTCTATGAGGTGCACTGCTCTTTCCTTGCAGGACAATAAATCAAATCAAAAGCCTTTATTGTCATCATACACAGCTGCGTATAACAAAATTAGTGGTGCTACTCCACAAAGTGCGTTATCCCAGTAAAAAAACATAAATAAGTAATATAAAAATATAAAAAGTCACATCCTGGCAAGGTAAATTCTAAAATATTGCAGAATCTAAGACATTGCACATTGTTATTGCACACCCCGAAGTTATTGCACAGAAGGGATTGTGTGTCGTGCTAATGCAAGTTCAGACTCCTGATGGCTGTGGGAAAAAAACTGTCCCTAAGTCTATTTGTAGGCTTGCAATGTCATCCAGTGAGGGCAGAGAGCAGCCGATGATCTTCTGGGCGGTGTTAATCACTCTCTGCATGGCTTTTCTGTCTGCTGCCGTGCTTCCAGCGTACCTACCACACTGTAATGCAGTATGCCAGGATGCTCTCCACAGTGGCTCTATAGAGGGTACTCAGGAGGAACAACTTGGACACTAAGCTTCTGGTAAGATTAGTGTCCAAGTTGTTCCTCCTGAGTACCCTCAGAAAATGGTCATTTCTGGGCCTTCTTCATCACTGCCGTGGTGTTGGTAGACCAGGAGAGCTTGTCCGTGACGGGGACCCTAGGAATTTGAAGGACTTTACCCTGTCTACGCATACTCCATTTATGAGGAGTGGGGCCAGATCTGTGCTGCGTTTGCGAAAGTCCAGGATTATTTATTTAGTTTTTGTGGTGTTTAGTGTGAGATTGTTCACCAAACACCACGAAGACAGTTTGTTGACCTCATCCCCCCTGAGATGAGTCCGACCACAGTGGTGTCATCGGCAAATTTGATGATGGAGTTAGACTGGTGGGTCGGTGTACAGTCGTATGTGTACAGGGAGTACAGAAGAGGACTCAGTACACAGCCTTGAGGGGAGCCAGTGCTCACTGTAATGGAGGTGGGGGACCAAGTCTAACAGTTTGTGGACGGTTGGTTATGAAGTTCTTAATCCAGCAGCAGATGGTATATATCCCTCCCTCCCAAGGTGGGAGAGTTTGTCAGCCAGAATGTCCGGTAATATAGTGTTGAAGGATGAGCTATAGTCAATGAAAAGCATCCTCACATAGTTCCCATGGTGATCCAGGTGGCTCAGTGCTGTGTGTAGAGCTACGGCGATGGCGTCCTCAGTGGACCTGTTTGCTCTATAAGCAAACTGCTGCGGGTCAACTGAGGGAGGGATTGTATCCCTGATGTGGCGGGCGACCAACTTTTCAAAGCACTTCATGATCACAGGCGTAAGTGCAACAGGCCTATAATCATTCAGGCTGTCAATGGTTGGCTTTTTAGGGACAGGGATAATGGTGGCAGATTTCAGGCAGGATGGGATGATGGATTGTTGCAGGGAACAATTGAAAATATTTGTAAAAACCCCAGTCAGCTGGTCAGCACAGGGTTTGAGCACCTTCCAAGGTACTTCGTCAGGGCCAGCAGCCTTCCTGGTGTTCACAGTCCGCAGTACCTGTCTCGTTTCATGTTCCTGAAGCTTCAGTGTACTGCTGCAGGGTGGTGGATGTGTTGAGACTGAATCCGATTTGTCAGTCTCAAAGCGGGCAAAGAAATGGTTTAGTTCCTCTGCTAGTGAGGCATTTGCGTTAACAGACATTATTGTCATTGGAATTGGTAATGAGTCGTATTCCCTGCCACATCTTTTTGAGTGCTCCTCAATTTTCCTTGTATATGCTGCCTTGGCCTTTTTAATGCCTCTCTTCAGGTCTGCTCTGGTATTGTAACTTGTCCCCTGACCTGCCTGTGTCTCACTGGTCATCCAAGGTTTTTGGTTAGGAAAAACCCAGATACGTTTATTGACAGTGACAGTGGCCGTGTAGTCCTGGAGGTTGTGGTGTTCAAAAAGTTCCCAAATGGTGCGGGAAAAACAGTCCTGCAGCTGAGAAAGGGCGCCCTCAGGCCATGTTTTTATTATCTTTATATGTGGCCTTGTTAGCCTCTGGAGTGGGGTGCATGAGGGGGTGAGGGAGAGGCAGAGATGGTTGGATCCAGCAAGGTGAGGGAGGGGTGTGGCTCTATAAGCATGTTTAATGTCAGAATAAACCTGGTCTAGAGTTTTATCTCCTCTGGTGTGACACTTCACGTACTGGATAAACTTAGGCAGAACAGTCTTTAAACATGCTGTGTTGAAGTCACCGGCGACAATAAGGACTCCATCAGGGTGGCCAAGCTGCTGTTTGTTCACAGTCGCTAGCAGGAGGCTAAGTGTCGTGCTAACGTTAGCATCCGGTGGGATGTAAACAGCCATTACAATTACAATCGTTAGCTCCCTAGGTAGATAGAAGGGCCTGCACCGAACTCTCGTAAGGTGCGCGAATGAGGAAGCTGATCCTTGCCTGCGGGATCTTCCACAGGCCGGACCAGCTGATGTTTCAGTTGACAACTCCCTCCCAGGTTGTCCAACTTCCTTGTTGGCCCAGCACCAGGACCTTCATCTTATAGCGCTCTTCTCCCATCTATGTCACTTCCCCCAACATCATCTCCTTCCTCTCCATATGGTTAGAATTGTGGTGCTTCTCCCCATCCTAGCCCTGCTCTTCCTGCCTGGACTCTTCCCATGATCTCCTGATGCTGCAGTCTAGTGACAGCTTGATCAACCTCAGCCTGGGCGTTCTACCTCCATTCAGTGGAAACCTTGATGTTGGTGTTCCTTACTGACTAGTCAGTGGATTCTCTTAGCTTGAGAACCAGCCTAGACTTCTTTTTCCTTTAGCCCAGACTGATAAACTGCTGTGGCAGTTGCAGTGCATTCGTTCCAGAGAGGCCCATATTTTGATGTTTGTAGCTTCTGCCATGCACCGCATTGCGAATCCATGGCCATTAGAACCAAGGTAATATTTCTTACCACTATAGATTGGCCATGTGGTGTGTGTGTTTAAGGTGGCACACATTGATCTTCAAATTATCTCCCAGAAAAGAGCCTGTCTTTGGCATTTAAAGGCACAACTGGAGATTAATTGTCAGTTCACTCACACAGGTTAGAGTGTTTTGAGTGCGACACTCTTGTGTTTGTATTAAAACAACAAAAAGAGAGGTTGTCTGAGCGTGCAGAGGTTAACCTGATGGCTAGAGCTATCATCTGGGCTTTTTTCTGTGTGTAGAGCTACTGGTTAGATGAAGCCCGACACTGCAGGGGACAGAGGTCCAATTTTAACTAATTCTTATTTCAAGTTCTTGCGTACCAAGTCTTTGTGGTTGCGACCTCCAATCCCACAAGGAGCTAAATGGCTGGAAAGCCTTAATTACTTGCATGACGATAATAAAAGTGGGTACGAGATATAATTTAAGTTTAATTGAAAAGGAAAAGGTTGACAAGGGATGTTTGTGATAGTATTTTGAAAGTCAGATTTTGATTTATGTGGATAATATTAGCGTTGTTTCTTTTTCTTTGATCTCGTGACTACAACACTGTGCTCGCTTTCCGTTCTGGAGGCTTTTTGGAAGACAGGCAGGGACATCCAGGACAGATTGATTCCCAGGGTCAACTATCACACTAGAGTGCTTTAATCCAAGAAATGACAACTTCTTGATAGCTGATATTGCTTTCCAGCAGGTAATAGTGTGCATTAATTTGAATATCAGTGGAGGTGTTTCAGTTTATAAGGAACATCCAAATTTGGGGTTTCTCCTCCTATGCCTTAGCTGCTCCGGGCAATTTGACCGTCCCCATAACTAGGGGTCAAGAGTTTTATGATACCAGTCCCCTGCTAATAACAACTGTTTAGAAAACAAATACCCGGAACACCCACATCCAGCAGTCACAAATGTGTGACGAGCTGAGCAAACCGAGCAATGATACAATCAAACACTTTCAACAGCGTGCATGAAGCCAAATGGAAGAATCTACATTTTGAGTACATAACAACATTTTGACATCATCTCATCTCCCTCCGCTTTATCCGAAGTTGGGTCGCGGAATTTCTCGACCACACGCACTAGCTCAGGCTTTCCCAACCACAGAGGTGATATTCCACGTCCCAAGAGCCAGTTTCTGGAGCTGGGGATCGGACCGCCAAGGATCCCTCCTTTGGCTGCCGCCCAGCTTTCGACGCACCCGACCTCTTTGGCCCCTCTCATAGGTGGTGAGCCCATGTGAGGGGTAACCCACGTCTCCTCTTCGGGCTGTGCCCGGCCGGGCCCCATTGGTGTCGGCCCGGCCATCGGGCCCCTCCTCCGGGCCTCGCTCAAGAGTGGGGCCCCGGTGACCCACGTCCGGGCGAGGAAAATCGTAGTCAATAGGTCTTTCTGGTCATAAGATGTCTTCTGAGCCATTCTTCGTCTGGTCCCTCACCTCAGACCTGTTTTCCATGGGTGACCACAAGGCCCCAGACTACATAGCTCCAAGGATCACTTGGACACACATACATACCACCACAATAAGGTGATGACACGTCGGGGGGAAATTTGACATCAGGGATTCAAATTTGATATTATTAATTCCAAATTGATACATGAGCTCTAATGGGAGAATTGGCTAAATCTAGCAATTAGGTCAATGGTCTCCAACCTTTTTCTCACTGCGGACCGGCTAATGGGGAGGGTGACAACTTAAGACAAAATTGTGTGGGGTGCACAAACGACATCCGCAAAACAAAACAAAAAAAACCCAAGTCTCAAACATAATAGCAATTATTCATTATTATGAATTTCAAGTAGGAGGGCGAGATTGAAAGCGTTGATATTTATTTCTCTGACTGACCGACATCAAGTGACACGTGGACCGGTACCTGTGGTTGGGGACCGCTGAAAAATGACAAAAGAGAATTTTGACACAGAAATTTCACTTTTGGATTACAGGTTGACAGCAACAAGCCTTCCACAGTGACCCAAAAAATGACTATCTTGTCAGCTCCACAATCTGACACCGATGATAAACTCAATTGTTATAAACATCAGGTGGCAGATTGCACCCAAAATTTGGAATGCCACCTCAAATTCTAATCTTTGAAAAATTGACAAAGTGAAATGACAAAAATTGTACACACTCTTCCCTTTGTGGAGTAAAATTAATATAGTCGTTATTCTAATTGGGCTGTAAAAGAACTTCACCTGTTGACACTGCAATCCTCAAGCTTCCATGCATGTTCATTTTCCCCAAAAAGACATCAATAACAACACGTTCAAATCTAAACAATTTATTGTCCAAGACAGAGGAGCATACAGCACACTGGGTCTTCTACAAGCATCCTTTCCTAAGCAGATGTGTAGATTGACTAAGACCATCTAAACTTTGTCTATCATTTATACACATTAGACAAAGAGAGAAAGTCTTTTCATTCCAATTGGTCCACAGTTCATTAAGTTTCTGGCACTTCCCAGACATATGGGAACAGTTAAGCCTGTAGTCGGCCACCATGAAGTCTGGTACTGGTCGCTGATCTCCTCCACTCATTGGCTCCTTGTAACTCATACCATGTTGCCCTTGTGAGGCGCAGTGATACACGGCTGTCTTTCATTAATGGGGCCCCTCTGCTCAAATAAAAAGCCTCTTCTTTCTCTACTCTTGCCTCCTTCCAGGTGTAGCAACCCGCCTGATAGGATTCATTTTCCTATGACTCAAGTTCACTGGGGCTCAGAACACATAACCTTAATCAATCGTGACCTGTTGGATCTCCTGAAATCACAGTTAGTCACTTTACAAAAGTCAAATTGATATACAGATATAGCTAGTCTCAAATTAAACTGACTTATCACTCAGGGGCTCAAGAACAATGGTAGAATACTTTCTCATAGTACCAGCCCCCCAAGCCAGCGTTGGAATGTCCCTTACCGCCTTATCTCGCCACAGCTAACAAGAAAGAATTATGGGTCCTAAGATAAAGGTGGATTTTCCAGAACAAATAAACACTTGTAGTAGTAGTAAAGACAAGGATTAAGTATAGAAAGTAAAATATAAGCGGCCCGGTGGAACGAGTAGTTAGTGCATTGGCCTCACAGCTCTGGGGTTCTGGGTTCACATCCAGGTCATGTCCACCTGTGTGGAGTTTGCTGAGTGGGTTTCCTCCGGGCACTCCAGTTTCTTCCCACATTCCAAAAACATGCACGGTAGGGTGTCCCCCGCCTCTGGCCCGAAGTCAGCTGGGATAGGCTCCAGCACCCCCTGCGACCCTAATGAGTATAAAGCGGTTCAGAAAATGAGATGAGTAAAATATAATTGTGAATACATGCCTAATTTGTGTGATAATACAAAGATACATGATCAGTGTGAGTAAAGTCAAAAGGGATGGAGGCCGGTGAGAGTATACATTTGAGTAATATAACACGCTTCAATTTCTTCTAACCGATGTAACAAACATCTCACAATCCATGTTGATGCGCTGGGCTCAGCTGACGCTGTTACCACTGCTGCCAACAAAGCCTATCCGTGATCCCATGGTGCTGGCACTCGATCCCAATGACAGTGACCTCGAGGCTTGCAGGGCTTAAGCCTTAAGGAATAAGGGCTCAACGGACAGCTATTGTGCTAGGTTGCGCTCCAAACTGAGCAGCTTTGTCTCCTCCTTTTCAGCAATCATCATCAGGTCATCGTTTTTATTTTCTTGAATGAATGCACTCACCCATAGTGCTGTGCCTATGGCTCAGGGAGCATAACCCAAGCACTGACTGGTGTTGGAGGTACAGTGGTACCTCGAGATACGAGCTTAATTCGTTCCGGGACTGAGCTCGTATGTCGATATTTTCGTAACTCGAACGAACGTTTCCCATTGAAATGAACTAAAAACAAATTTGTTTCAACCCTCTGAAAAAACACCAAAAACAGGATATTGGATTGGAAAAAATGATTTATTTCTTCTAATTCGCCATCTATTAACAAAGTAACACATAACTAGTGGTTTAATATGACTAAAATGTGTTTAGTACTAAAATTATACGGATTTCGACGGGGGGAGAGAGAGAGACCGACAGAGAGAGGGGGGTTCATAGCAACACTGTTGTAACATAACATAAACAAATTTAAATGAATTTGGATTACGATGCAGACACACTCAAAAATAAGTTTAATCTAACCTTACACTAAACCTCATTCTAATTTTGTATTAAAGTTTGATACCTTTCTTCTCCCAGGTTGGCTCTATTTGCCCCGCCTCCACCCTGACTTTCACTATCGATGGGCTGTTTGCTTTTGTATTCCCAAATCATAAACAGCCTCTCATGTCTTTGTCACCTGGCTTTCTCGTATCTCGAGATAATTATTTGCTCGCAATTTTACTCGTATCTCGAATTGCTCGTATGTCGAGGTACCACTGTACTGGGTTTAACGAATTATCTTACTCAAGATAGGCCATGTGTTTAATGCTGTGTTTGAATTCTGTGCCACATTGAGAAGCTATTTTGGCTGACCTGAAGGACATTTGTCCTATTAGGGGAATGAATGTGGATGACAATAAAAACTTTGTAGTCACGGTTAGCTAGTAACTGTACCTATTGTGTGTTTCTTTGTCTTCATGATGCAAACTGCTAGCACATGGTTGGTTAATAATAATTTAATAGCTTTAATAGTTTTCTAATAATAATTCATTAGCAGATAATATGGACTAATAGTGTCCAGTAATTTCTTCCAGCTATCTCCCCCAGACCAACAGGCAGTGCGTATGCACAAATCAGGAGCTGGAAGCGGCACTCCCTCTAATATCCAGGCTCACTCGACCACCTAGAGTGAGCAATTGCCGTGGGGGGAAAATATGCCAATAACCCGCTAATCGCCACTTACATTCTTTCTCTTTGCAGTGCTGGCTTGAACATCAGACCCGGTTCCCGTCCAGTGCATATCAGCACTCCAGGCTTAGCTGGCACCATTCAAAGGCTGCCACCAGCTGAACTCACATCCACCCTGATCGGACAATGCGGCCTCATGATAAAAAGCAAGGCCTTATTTATAAAAACGACCGCGCAAAGATCACCTAGCTTATTGGATGTCTTCGCCATGACGCCTTGGCTGGGCAAACCCTGAGTGGTACAGTCTGATTTTCCTTCTGCGTAACGCTTAAATATGCAAGGGCATTTGTGGACTGTCTGAGATTTTGTCCTTCGACAGCACTATTTGTAAATATGCACTTTATTCATTCAGTTTGTTTTTTAACAACCTAATCAACTATAAATCTGTCATTCCTTTGGCAGCAACTGGTGGACGCAGGTAGGTTTTTATAACTTTTATTTTTTACCCTTTTTGACAAAGGTTGTAAAGAATATGAACAAGAATGCAATCCTCACTAAATCACAATATTAGAAAAAAATAGATTAAAAACTTTTTTTTCATTGAATAAAGCAAAGATTCCACATACTACCACAGGTTGTTACTCATTTTTAGCCAGTTTGTTTGCAGACAATTGACTTTCAAAGATAACCACAATCAAATGACAACCTGCACAGATTTTTCTTTAACAAGGTCAGCCTTTTTTTAACTATGATATGCATTAATAGGTCTACATGATTGGATTTTGACAAAAAATGTCCTTTAAATGTCATACACAAGCACTTCAAAATGAAAGAGCAATAGCTGCCTTTAAGGGGCACTACTTTTAACTTTTTCGAGACAATAGTCCCAGTAGTTCAGCAGTCTGTTGTCTTTATTGGCACAGAAGTCTGTTAGATCTTTAAGCAGGCGGTCAACCAGCCTCTCATCACCAAGCGCACCAGTTCTCCAGGCTTTTGTTAACATAGTGTTGAAGGCCCAATAGAAGCCAACACGATCCTCACCACTGAGTGACCCCTGGCTGTTGGATGTGGTGGAGGTTCTGCGCCGACGCTGTTGTCCACTACTATACTTTCTTTTGGAATAGGGCAGTTGTAGCAGCACAGTGCCTGAAAGAAAATGGAAAGAATGAAGCATTTTCCCCCAAAATATTGAAAGTTTTTTTTTTATTAATTCAATTATTTACAATTAATAGGTTAGGGCGAAACTTCAACACTATGTGTAATAACCCATTAATAAAAAAAAACACATTTTTAATCTGAGTTTATGTTTGTAAATTACGTGGAACCTTTTCCACAATCCTTGGTAAAGCAGATTATGCCACAAAACATGGAGGTAAATTCATTTAAAACACCTATTCAAAACACTCAAGTTGATGGTCAACTGCAGAATTAAACCGTGACCGGATGATTCGCCTAAAGACGTTTCGCCGACGGACGTTTGACAGACGGACAGGTTGCCGAATGGACATTCCGCCGAATGTTCATTCGGCCGATTCGCGCGCTCGCCCCGCCCCCGGATCGTGTGTGTGCAAGTTTTTTCAACCTCGGCCCGCGGGCCATATACGGCCTGTTAGGATATTTAATCCGGCCTGCCGCCGGCGTTGTCCAAATTATAGTAAAAATCAATTATTCATTTCCCTTCGCTGCTAATCACTCTCAATTTATTAGTCTACTGTCAATGGCAGCCCAGGAATAAGCACTCTTGGGCGGGCATGTCAGCCCAGGAATAAGGCAAATTAATTTAATTAACATTCTAATAACGTATCCCATTTTAAATGAGCACTGAACTAACGGGTGCTACTGGAAGAGGAAATGCGTTATTTTAGTTTGTACTATTTTTTCGCCAAACGGCTCAAAATGCTCTCAAAACAGCGTTTAATGATTAAATACAAATACTAGTATTTGTATATACAATACTAGTGTTTGTATTTAATCATTAAACGCTGTTTTCGGCTGGATTTGACCGAACTTGAGAGCATTTTGAGCCGTTTGGCGAATGGACGTATATAGACGTTTTTTTTGCCTTATCGCGACATCATCGCGAAATTTTACCGAGGAATTCACTTCCCTGGGCTCGGTTCTAATGTCCAAAGAGCTCCAGTATTTGTATTTTATCATTAAATGCTGTTTTAGGATGGATTTGACCCGATTGCTGTCATTTCACGGCTCGGTTCTGCTACATCTGCCCGCCCAAGAGTGCTTATTCCCGGGCTGACATGCCCGCCCAAGAGTGCTTATTCCCGGGCTGACATGCCCGCCCAAGAGTGCTTATTCCCGGGCTGACATGCACGCCCAAGAGTGCTTATTCCCGGGCTGCCATTGATGGTAGACTAACATTGATTTTTACTATAATTTGGACAACGCCAGCGGCGGGCCGGATTAAAAATCCTAACGGGCCATATATGGGCCATATAAACGTTTTTAGGCGAATCATCCGAGTACCAATTAAACAGAGATATGATTTAGTTAAGTTATGGGTTATAAGTTGTTTATAGATATAATATCAGCATAATTGTTCACAAGAATTGTCTGCATGAATGGACATATTTCCCACCACCCCAGCCAATGTTCCCTCTAATTTTTCGTTGGTCTGAGCAGAAAGTCAACCTCCCTGAGCGCACTGAGTACCAGTGTGAGCGACATCATCGGTACTCGGATGATTTGCCTAAAGACGTTTTGCCGACGGACGTTTGACAGACGGGCAGGTCGCCGAATGGACGTTCCGCCGAACGTTCATTCGGCCGAACGGAGGTTTCACCGAAACGGGATTCGCGCTCGCCCCGCCCCGGGATCGTGTGTGTACAAGTTTTTCAACCTCGGCCCGCGGGCCATATACGGCCCGTTAGGATTTTTAATCCGGCCCGCCGCCGGTGTTGTCCAAATTATAGTAAAAATCAATGTTAGTCTACCATCAATGGCAGCCCGGGAATAAGCACTCTTGGGCGGGCAGATGTAGCAGAACCGAGCTGTAAAATGACAGCAATCGGGTCAAATCCATCCTAAAACAGCATTTAATGATTAAATACAAATACTGGAGCTCTTTGGACATTAGAACCGAGCCCAGGGAAGTGAATTCCTCGGTAAAATGTCGTGATCATATCGCGATGGAGGCAAAAAAACGTCTATATACGTCCATTCGCCAAACGGCTCAAAATGCTCTCAAATTCGGTCAAATCCAGCTGAAAACAGTGTTTAATGATTAAATACAAATACTAGTATTTGTATTTAATCATTAAACGCTGTTTGAACGAACGTTCATTCGGAGACCTGTCCGTCTGTCAAACGTCCGTCGGCGAAACGTCTTTAGGCGAATCATCCGGTCACGACATCATCATTGCTCGCTATTGGCACACCAGTATCGCACCTGCCACAAGCAGGTGCATGTCAATGTTCCCTCTAATTTTTCATGTAAAACATGCTGTAAAACACGAAAAACATAAGTGGACAGAGCTACTGCCACTGTCTGCCGCTTAAACGGCGCCATCATGAAGAAAGGGGTAAAAAAATAAAAATAAAAAAATAAAAATTTTACTGCGCGCCATAGGATTGCTGCTGCGCAGAGAAGACGAGAGTAGTGCGCAATTGCGCACGCGCGCAGCTTAGAGGGAACAGTGACCCCAGCTAATAATTGGGATAAAGATTAAGATATAAATTCAGACCGACAGTTGTACTCTGGACGCTTTTTACAATGGAAACCATTAGTGTTCTGATTTTTTGGGGGAAAACATTCCTAAAGTTACTCGGGACAACGCGGAATGCAGGATTTTTAATTTAAAAAATCTATAAACTTTAATTAGGGTCCACTCAACAAGAATATTATTCCCCAGGTGATAATAAATTGGGCAATGCATGAAGGTGTAGTTTTATTGTGAATATAATTTACCCTATTTACTCGCATATAAGCCACTTTTGTCGGAAAAACATGATGACTGAATCAAGGGTACGTCTTATATGCACATAAAAACATGACATGCACGAAACTGCAAGTTGACGCCACCATCGCACAATGACGTCACGACAAAATGGACGTTATGACGCAATGGGAAAAAAACGTACATAACTTTCTTAAAACGTGAAAAAACCCACGTTCCCGTCACTGCTCGCTCGGGGCACAGCCATCTTACCTAGGTCCTAAGGCAGCCATCTTACCCAGGGCGCTGAAGTCTAAACCTAGTTAAATGTGCTCTGACTGGCCAGACACGAGTAGCCTTGATTTTGAAATAAAACAAAATTCCACTGATTTTTTTCCGTTTTATATTGTGTTCGAAAGGGAAAATTTAAATTTTGGTAATTAGAAAGCATCAGGTTCTCATCAAGATAGACTTATTTCTTTTTTTTCAAATTAAAAAAATTGATATTTTGCATTTACAAAGACATGCATTTTAACTTATGATATTGACCGTAATAATATGCTTTTGATTCATACAGTATCTCAGAAATACCATTTTTCTTTAGATTTTCCCTTCAAAGTAACACATTTGTACTCCCTATTAAAACCATGGATATGAAAATTGGCGATCAGGGGTGGCTTATACACGAGAACTTGTAAAATTCAAATTTTTTAAGTCAATCTTATTTTAAGGGTGCGGCTTATACACGCGGGTGGCTTATATGCGAGTAAATACGGTATGTGAGAAGTCCAATCTGCTTGTAACCTGTCTATGTGGCGGCGTCACAAACTTGTGTGATTGTTTTGAGAGAAGTGATTAATGGGATTGCATGTCGATGTGTGCTTTTCCGTGTTATTCTTGTTGGTTGTAAAATGTTGACAATTGTGCTGCTTGGAAAAGTAATTTTCGGATAAAAGAATGTTTGGGGACAACTTGGTAAATGGCCTGAGGGCTGTTGTCACTCGGCAAGAGAGAACAAAAATGAGTGTGGGAATCCAGTCACTTGTGCTGATGAGCAGAGGGAAAAGGATTCGCGTTCAAAACTATGGTTTGCGGACCCTCCATGTTTCCTCATTGCATTATGGGACCATTGACGGTATTCGCATTTTTTTCTTAATATTGCCATTGTTGGATTTTTTTTAAATCTGTACTTACAATTGATGATAAAAAATTGAGACAAATGAGAAAGATCAATGAGATTTAATACCTTGATTTAATATCAATGAAGTATTGATTGATGACTTTTGTCATGCACAATTTGAGTTAAAAAGCTAGAAGTATATTAAGATAATATCAGAAAAGGATGTTGGGAGTCAGCTCTAGACCTTCAGCATAAGTATATTAAGATATTATCAGAAAAGGATGTTGGGAGTCAGCTCTACACCCCCAGCAGGGTCCTTGGGGTGGGGGTGGGGGTGGGGGGACTGTGAGTTCGCCCAACCAGTCTACATGTGCTTTGTGGACTTGGACCGAGTCTCCCAGAACCCCTATTAGTGGGTACAGTCCCTTTATGACCAGTGTCAGAGTCTGGTCTGCATAGTCGGGAGTAAGTCGGGGGGTTGGACTCCGCCAGAGCTGCCCTATGTCACCGAATCACTTTTATGGACAGAATATCTAGGCGCAGCCGTGGTGTTGAGGGGGTCTGGTTTGGTGGCCACCGTATTGCATCCCTACTTTTTGCAGATGATGTAGTTCTGTTGGCTTTATCAAGCCGTGATCTCCAACTCTCGCTGGAACGATTCGCAACCGAGTGTGAAGCGGTTGGGAGGAGAATCCACACCTCCAAATCTGAGAACATGGTCCTCAGTCGGAAAAGGTTGGCATGCCCTCTCCAGGTCAGGGATCAGGTCCTTCCCCAGGTAGAGGAGTTTAAGTATCTTGGGGTCTTGTACCCGAGTGAGGGAAGAATGGAACGGGAGATCGACAGGTGGATCGGTGCAGTGTCTGCAGTGATGTGGACTACACACCGGTCCGTCGTGGTGAAGACGGAGCTGAGCCAAAAAGCGAGGCTCTCTATTTACCAATCGATCTACGTTCACACCCTCATCTATGGTCATGAGCTGTGGGTCGCGACAGAAAGAACAAAAACCCAGAGAAAAGCGGCTGAAATTAGTTTCTTTTGCAGGATGTCTGGACTATCTCTTAGATACTATAAGGTGAGAAGCTTGGTGATCCAGGAGGGGCTTGAAGCAGAGCCGCTGCTCCTCCAGCCAGATAAGTTTGCTCGGTCATCTGATCAGGATGCCTTGGACGCCTCCCTTGGGAGGTGTTCCGGGCACGTTCCACCGGGATGAGGCCACGGGGCCGACCTCAGACTTGCTGGGGAGACTATGGAAAGCCCTGGGATACTCCCCGAAGAGTTGGATGAAGTGGCTGGAAGACGACCAACTTTTCATGATCACAGGCAAGTAAGGTAAGTGCAACAGGCCTGTGATCATTCAGGCTGTCAATGGTTGGCTTTTTAGGGACAGGGATAATGGTGGAAGATTTCAGGCAGGAGGGGATGATGGATTGTTGGAGGGAACAATTGAAAATATTTTTGAAAACCCCAGTCAACTGGTCAGCTCAGGCTTTGAGCACCTTCCCAGGTACTCCGTGAGGGCCAGCAGCCTTCCTGGTGTTCACAGTACCTGTCTCACTTCATGTTCCTGAAGCTTCAGTGTACTGCTGCAACATGGTAGATGTGTTGAGACTGAATCCGATTTGTCCGTCTCAAAGCGGGCAAAGAAACGGTTCAGTTCCTTTGCTAGTGAGGCATCTGCATTAACATACACATTATTGTCATTGTAATTGGTAATGTGTCGTATTCCGTGCCACATCTTCTTTGGGTTATTTTCTGTGAAGTGCTCCTCAATTTTCCTTGATATGCTGCCTTGGCCTTTAATGACCTCTTCAGGTCGGCTCTGGCAGCGCTGTATTGTAACATGTCCCCTGACCTGAAGGCGGTGTAACGGCATTTGATGAGTGCCTGTGTCTCAATGGTCATCCAGGGTTTTTGGTTAGGAAAAACCCAGATACGTTTATTAACAGTGACAGTGTAAGTACAGTTTTTGATGTAGGAAAGTACAGTGTCCACGTAGTCCCGTAGGTCTGCTCTGGTATTGTAACTTGTCCCCTGACCTACCTGTGTCTCCAAGGTTTTTGGTTAGGAAAAACCCAGATACGTTTATTGACAGTGACAGTGTCCGTGTAGTTCTGGAGGTTCTGGTGTTCAAAAAGTTCCCAAATGGTGTGGGAAAAACAGTCCTGCAGCTGAGAAAGGCCGCCCTCGGGCCATGTTTTTATTATCTTTATATGTGGCCTTGTTAGCCTCTGGAGTGGGGTGTATGAGGGGGTGAGGGACAGGCCTAGATGGTCGGGTCCAGCAAGGTGAGGGAGGGGTGTGGCTCTATAAGCATGTTTGATGTTAGAATAAACATGGTCTAGAGTTTTATCTCCTCTGGTGTGACATTTCATGTACTGGATAAACTTAGGCAGAACAGTCTTTAAACATGCTTTGTTGAAGTCACCAGCGACAATAAGGACTCCTTCGGGGTAGTCAAGATGCTGTTTGTTTACAGTTGCTAGCAGGAGGCTAAGTGCCGTGATAAAGTTAGCATCCGGTGGGATGTAAACAGCCATTACAATGACAATCGTTAGCTCCCTAGGTAGATAGAAGGGCCTGCACAGAACTGCTAAGAGCTCTAAATCAGAGGAAGAGTCAGTGTTGATGATCCTACTGTTGCAGCACCAGTCGTTGTGTATGTACAAGGGATTGTTTTCTTTTGACAGCATGTTTGTCATGATTTTCAAGTCAATAGTTTATAATGACCGGTTTCTTAGTTTCAATTAAATGTTTTATTTGATTTTTTCCCCCCAAATTCTGATTAGTGTTGTAGGCTGCCTTCATTTGAAATGTTCTTTGTTTTTTCTCTTCTTTTGAACTTCACCACAACTGCCTTTGGGTTCATTTTGTTTTTTGTTAACACTTTTACATTTATCCAAATTAATTTGATATGCGTGTAATTAAATTCGCCTGGAAATTAATATCTGAAATTTATTGTAAATTGTTTAACTTTGTATTGTTGAAGTGGATATTTAATTACATTTTTATTCATGTCTAACTATCGGAAAAAATATCGATTAGGAAAGTTCTTATTGTAGATGATAAACAAACCACAGTGACAGCTTAATGTTACATTTTTCCAACAAAGTGCTAGATTGGGGTATTTCTAATTTCAAACACTTTTTATAAGCATTTTATAAGTTATGTGGTTTAATTGGTGTAAGGGGTACAGCTTTGTAACCAGGGTTAATATACTAATGCTGACTAATAGGGGGAATGGTGGTTCAATTCCATCAAAGAAATATAGTAAAATAATAAGTATAATCAATTAATTCATAATATGTTTCTGAAGGTTAATTTATGTGAATGTAACCATTGCAGAGAACGGGAGAGTTGAAATCCACTAGAACATAAAGAGGACACTAATAGGGGCCTGCAGCGGTTCTGACGCATGGGGAGCTGCAAAAGTGGAGAAAGGTATAGAGGCATTTGGTGGTGGTGTTGGGTGCGAGTGTGGAGGGGTGGTCGTCGGCTGCTTTTTAAAGAGTTCCACTTGATCATGTAACTGATTGTCCTCACATAATGAGGACATCTAAAACCATCAATTGTGTAGGAAAATATCTTTTAAATAGATTTTAAAATTAAAAATTGTTTTCTAATATTCTCTGGCAGCATTATGAAAAAGTGGTTATTAAGTACACCTCAAAGTTCTGAGATTGAGAGTTAAATCCCAGGTTGGTTTAAACCTTCTTGTGTGGAGTTGTCATGTTCTCCCCGTGACTGCAGTGGGTGACTTTATATGTTAAGTATTCAATCTTGATTATAATTATGTCAGAAAAAGCCTTATAAATGATGAAATTTATATTTACAAAAGCCTGTCACAACCGGGAACGAACATTTTCAGCACTAAATCAAATGAAAACATATGCCAGAAATACGACAGGAGAGGCTCGACTTTCAGCATTAGCTTCGATGGCGATAGAAAAGAAGGAGGAAAGAAAGGACGATGGATTTTGTGTACAAATAAAAAAGATTTTTGGTGAGTAAAATATGGCTATATTCCTAAATAATATTTCAATTGTATGAAGTTATTATTGATGATTTTTTGTGTCGCAGCTGTAGCTGCAGTAAAGGTTTTATAGCCATAAAATAGTTTTTGAGGGTGGACTGATTCAGATATAGAATTGAAGGCATCGCTTAGAAATTCACGGCCCGCTGCTGCTACCTATACTACTTATTTATTATGTTGACCACTTATTTATCTATTACTATTTATTGATTATTTATTTATTTATCATTACTATGTACTAATTATCTGTGTTTGTGGTTGAATCCATAGACTCAGCGAGTGGTGCGTTCTCAACAACTTGGTGCTGAACGTCTCTAAAAACATGCAGACTGAAAGGACCGCTGCGCTCTGCTGATCTCTCTTGGACTACTTATTTGTTTCTTATTTACTGGTTATTTATTTGTCTGTTGGTTGTTGTTATTTGTCACTATGTGGTGAAAGCTTTAAATCTCATTATGCTTTTATAATGACAATAAAAGCATTGAATTCAATTCAATTTAGTCAGAAAAACAAGCTCATAAGGAAATATTTCATTATTTAATAATGGTTAAGTTTAATTCTTAAAAATGTCTATATATATGTATAAATGTATTACCAAATTGTTTGTCTAAATTGACCAACCTGTTAAATGGATGTACTGTGGCCTGTTCTCCGATGGGAAATTAAAAGATGAAGCCGAAAACTTGTCGAGTACAAACCCAAACCTGTGTGATGACATGTTATATTGTTAAGAAATTAAGTGGCAAATTCATAGAATTACAAGACTTTAGTTGTAAGACCATACATAGAAATGTAAATGCTTGTCTTTTTATGCATAAAACAAATTACAGTGCTTCCGGTGAATTATTAACTTTGAACTTTGCCAAGATACTTTCTCAAGAGCTTGACTATATAACTGAACACATCAGGGCTTTATTTGATGCCCTCAGCCCATCGGATCTGGGAGCTCTTTGAATATTCAAATAAAATCTATGCTCAAACACTAGTTCATCCTTCCAAAAAGAACATCAAACTTGTCAGGATTTTATTTCATATTATTAAACATTTGCTTGCAACGGAAAATACGCTTGGCCTTGTTATTAAGCTTGCTTTGCTCATCATTATTAGCATCATACTTGATTGCAAGGAAGTAAAAGCTTTGCTTCTGAAAACAAAACAAAGAGGACCCAGACTGCCTCTCAGTTCTGGGAATCTGGTCTGGGAACTACACTTCGCAAATGGGCCTTAAGCTTAGTCCAGCCCCATGTTTGACTTCAAAATATTTTATTTAATTCATTAGCTGCTATGTATACAAAACACAAGGTTTGTTTGACTAATTATGTTTTTTTTCAATGCTTGTAGCTCTTTAAGTTCACCCTTTGTCACCAATTCTGTTTGGGAGTTTGCTGGACAGGCATTGAAAGGTCTAATTTGGTGCCCTCATCTCTGAGCCTTATCTCCAATTTTAACTGAATTGGTTATGCAATACAGTGCGACATAGTTGGAATATGAATCAGTATCTCCAAATATAAGACATAGTCTAAGACGCATAAAAGTCATAAAAAAGGAGCATCACATTATCTAAGGCTTATTTGTAGTACAGTAATTCCTCGAATATCATGGAAAATGTAGAGCAGACATGGTCATAATCAAAAAACTGCGAAGTAGGATCAACCCTATTATTAGTACCGTACTACATGGCCTATACAAAAATACACAAGTACAATTATTAAATATTATTATACAGTAATCCCTCGAATATTGCAAATAATGTAGACCAGGCATGGCCGCGATAATAAAAAAATGTGAATTAGGATCACCCCTATTATTACTACATACTGTTGGAGTGGAAAAATGAACAACACGCTCCAGTTGCATACAGGAAGCAAGGCCTACTTTATTAAAAACTTGGCGTCTTTTACAGTTTGAGCATAGTACATTGAAGGACATCTGCCTTCCTTCGCAATCGCGTCTGACGTCTGAGCACATTACAGTGAGAACATGAAGGACATCTGCCTTCCTTCGTCATCGTTTCGGCAATGTCTGATACGATGGCTCATGAACACATGTTGCCATCTGCCACAGTAGGTGTTATCTAGACTAACAGGCAACTAAATATTCCACAATAGTCCCTCCTTTTGTAGTTTTTAACAACAAACACAATATTACAGATTCCACAGTTCAGTTCCTTGGACTTCTTGTGCAAGTCGGTCCTGACGAATTATAATACCGCTTTTATTACCGCCCAGAGTATTATGCCTCTGTAAGGATGCCGTCTGGAGTCCCCCGTCGTCCTGAGTTGGTGGCTCGTCACGCAATATGTTGGAGTTGGGCACTCACTCAACCTCTTCCCATTGTCAGCCTTCCAGATGGATCCTCTTTGTTTAGACTTCCAGGAGTATAGTTTATTAGCAAAAGGCAAAATTCAGGGGTCCAGTCCATTCTTGCTCCTCTTTATTCAGACTAACTAAGGCTATCAGGAGTAAAGCATTTACTTTGTTGCAAGCAGGTATGATACTAATAATGATGAGCAGAGCAAGATCAATAGTTAAGCAAAGTGTATTCTTCGTTGCAAGCAAATGTAGAGTATATGAAATAAAATCATGACATTCCCCCTTTTTATTATCTATTTGCATACAATCTAATCCTATTATGCCTATATTTTAATAAGTCATTTTTATGACAAATCTAATTCCACCCGTGAGGCAAAAAATCCCCCTTACTTGCAGGTCAGGACTGAAAAAGGAAGAACAAAATAAATTTTGTCCAATTCATTTTCATGTTCATCATAGTCATGGACATCAATGCCCTCACAGGTAGGCTGTGTAATAAGTGGATCCAATTCTTGCAATTTGGAATTTGTAGGCGCATGTGCCGTGGTTATAAGTCAACTTAACAAAGTGCGTAAGCAGGGGATAAGAGAACGCCCACACAATGTCAAAGTAGTAGCAAAAACAGCCATTGAGATCATCACAGAGAAGGCCAATTCTTCACACTTGCCGAAGGTCTTATCCCACCAGTCTGTCCAGGCGGACAATTCCACTACATAATGCCTCTTCATATTCTGGTTCAGGGTCTGCAGGCCTTCATCGGCTCTGGTTAGGGACCCATCGGGTGACGTGTCGTTAGGAATCAAGGTGCAACATTGATCTCCAAACAATGCTCACACACCCCTTTGCTCTGCCAGAAGCATACCAACTGCTTTGCGGTCCTGGAAAGCCATGAGACTGGTGGCTGCCAGCTGTTCCTTTATAGCTACAAAACCCTGCCCACTATAATTTCCAAGTTTTTGGACATTGTAATGGATGTCGTTTATCCTATCCATATTTTATTTGGAGTAACCCAAAGAAAAATAGACTCCCAACCTGCTGCAATTTGTTCCGCCAACCCATACTCATCTGTTACGCATCTTGGGATGCAATTTTCATCAATGTGAGTCGGAAAATTTATATTTTAAATTTGTGAGTTAGAAAATTAGTTGACTATATTTTCACACATTACACAGGCTCAAAAACTCTTCTTACATTATTTTTTCAAGTCTAAATATTTACCTTATCTGATTGAATCAATTATACCAGTTTCTAAACATCTGAGTTGTTGCATCTGCAAGTGTATTAAATTAGAGTTACAGTAATCCCTCAAATATCGCAGTTTCACTATATCGCGTATACATTTTTCCTCATTTTATGAAGCTGACCAGCAAAGTAATATTTTTGCATCCATAATTTCCATACGGAGTCTTTGAAATGGATATATTTTTGGGGGATTGACCACGCCTTGGTCATGTATTGGCCTGGGGATTAATTGGAGCACCGATCGAACAATTCCTTCCAAGAAATGTTATGTTTAGAAAACAAATTAACCCCAAAGTTGTTTAGTGGCGCTGCATTAAGTCCAACACCCCCTTGTTGCGACGAGACTTCCCATGAGTCAATATAGTAGCCCACCCAAGAAAGTTTATCTACAAATTTGGCTTTTTTTCCAAAACAAAAGAAGACGGACGACTACTCATGCTCACACTCACAGCCAGGGGTAATTAAGAGTGTTCAACCAGCATTGCATGCATAGTTTAAGTTTGTGGGAGGAAACTGGTACCCGGCGGAAACCCACAAATTCTCGGGGACACCATACGTATTCCACACACTGAAGGGTCGGGAATCCACTCGGCTTTTATTAGTTGATATTAGAAACATGAGGACTTTGCACCAACCATTAGTTCATTGGGCCCCCCATGAAATTTTCATCACAAGTGGAGGCTGCCATCCCCACTGGGGCTTCTTGGCAGCTCACCCCCTTTTGCTGCCGCATCAGCAAAATCATTCCTGAAGGAAATTGGTAATTAATGTATTCGATGTGTGCGCCACACATTCACAAATAGAAATTTGTTTTGGAAGTTCAATTGCAGCCGTTAGTCGCCACAGTCAGTCAGCATGAGCGACTGCCATGCCAGTGGCCGTGATTAACGCTTTGTTTGCCAATAATGCAATAACGGGCAGAACTGTGACACTTTGAAAACACACACACACACGCACACACAAACAAACATTAACCGTACATATTAACTGTTTGTATAAATTTTAACCTCCATGTTTTGCAATAAGTCATACACCTCTGTTAATGCTATCAGTTTAGCTGTTTGTGCAGAGGAATGAGGTGGTAATAGTTCTGCTTCTAAATCTTTAGTAGTGGTCAATATATTGTATCCTGTTCTAGTTTTGCCCATTCTATTAATTCTTAGATAACCCCTCTACATGAAGAATTTTGCATTACTCAGATGTGTATATTTCATAATTTCTTAGTGCTAATGTTGACCATATTGCAGCACTTGTTATATGCCATGAAAGGCCTGTCAAATTTTGAGCGTCTAGTGCAAAATAGAGCTAATTTCCAAATCCCCTTGAATTAGTTTTAGAAATGGGAGCCACATTCCCTAAGTAATCTAGACCACATACACCACCGCTACAGTTTGTCAAACCCCTGAAAACGACAAATACAGTGGTACCTCGTCACACGACCGCTCGTCATACAATATTCTCGTCTTATGACGGAAATTTCGATCGAATAATTCGCCCGTCATGCGATCAAAATTTCGTGATGCGACCAAGCCAGGTGGCCATGGCACTGTTTTTTTTGCATATCTTTTGTGTATAACAATATTTACGAGCACCGAATGAGTTATTCAGACCAGGAAACGCACAACGCGCCTGCGCGGGGAAAAGAGGGCTTTCTGGGTAATGAAGTATACTCGTGCACACAACGCCGACAGGCAATGGCACTCTTTCTCAGAATAAATCTTTACCCACAATCAATACGTGGGTAAGCTCAGCTGCTGCATTTCCTGATATTTTTATCTAATACGAGGAGTATTATATTACTTCTCGTTCGCTGCTCATTTGTTGACCTACCCAAGGACAGGAAAATCACTGGCTGAATTCCTCCTGCAACCAAGTTGTCTCACCCCCACCAAGGAGACAATGTTTACATAAGATAGGAAACACTGCGTAGCTTGTGTTTAAAACAATTCAAATCAACGATAAGAAAATGAGAGAAAAATAATCTTTCACTTGGCATGTCCCATTGATAAATTGTTGCCAATAAGCCGTAATATTGTACATTTTCTCATCCTTTTCTCTTTAAACAAATAATCATTAATGTTTAAGTATTTTTGAATAAACCATCTATTCAAAACCAATATTAATAAATATTTGTATCCGCCGAAAGTTATTTTTAATCATTAAATATGAAATAGGTCACAGGTATCAAAATGGCGGCCCGTTTGCCCAATCTGGCTCGTCGCATCATTTTGTGCGGCCCAAGAAAGTAAATCACGAGTGGCAACTTTCTGTTTTAGGGTCAAGTTCAAATGAAGATTATAGATGTATATCATGTTTCCTGATTTTCCCCTTCTTGAATAAATAAAGGCAATTTTTTAATCCAATTTAATTTTTGTTCAAAAAGGATTTTGTAAGATCTAAAAATAAATAAGTATAAAAAATATTTTCTGTTTTCCAGTTTAATATGGAACATAATTAAGAAAGATTTGGTTTCCTTTTGAGATGAAAAATTATTAAAATACATTTTCCCTTACTAAGAAAAAAAGCTCAAATAAATATTGTTTTAGATAATTAAAAACCGAATATTGAAGGGTTTTGATCCAGTTCTTTTAATCTGATTTAAAAATATATATAAATATTATATCTAAAATGGTTCGGCCCACATTAAATTGAATTGACATTAATGCGGCCAGCGAACCAACCCGAGTTTGACACCCTTGAAAAAGGTTAAAAACCCAATGCAAGTTATACTCATTCCTTCTAAGAGCCTTGTGAAATCAATAAATTGGTCAAAAATGACTATCTTGTTCTGTTCTCAATTTTGGAGCCAAATAAACCAGTCATTCACCAATCAAATTTTTATAACTGATTGCGGTAACTTGAAAGATATTCTCGCGTAGAATCCAAAAAATGCGTGTAACCACAGAACCCTGCAATTCCTGCAAACCATTTTATGCTCTTATTCTGAAATGTTCAACGGAAGCGCGCTCTTAGCCGCTTACTGTGAGCTTTAGACTTCTCACACACAGCTCATCTATCAAAAATTCCTTGATGATTTGCTGTTTACAAATGCATCCCCAGCGAGGAAATGTCACCTTTTAGCTGCAAGTATTGCATTTTAGAGAAGACTACTATAATCTAAAAAAATACTGCAAGCACTTTATTCCATATAAAAAACATTACTCCTCTCTTTTGCCTGATACTTCCGTGAAATGAAGGGTGATTTGCCACCAGTGGTGGGCCGTCAGGGCCTTCAAGGCCTTCTCTGCTGGCCTAAGAAATATCTGAATCATATTATATTTTGTCCATCAATACTTATTATTCCAAATGGTCTGTTAGCTTCCTTTCATTGCTTTCCCCCCTGGTTGCACTGCTTCCAGATGTGTGTTTTCATATTGAAGCATTTAACCAATCACATTTCAGCCATTATTTTTTGCCAGATCAGATCTGCCTCAAAGCCTTCACAATCAGTTCTTGCGGGCTCTGCTGCATTAAACTAGACTGTTGCTTTTAACCAATCAGATTTCGAGTTGGCAACCCCACAATGATTTTTCATAGGCGTTAGCATTTTGCTGGCTGGGACATGTCATTGGTTTCACAAACTATGATTGGCTAGTAGACGGGCCAAAGCAGCACCCGAGGCAGCCAAGATCGCAAACAAATTGATTCTGTTTGCTCACAAAGCTAGTTTCCAGACGGACTTTTCTAGAAAAAAAAATGAACATCATTAAGAAAGGGCGGTCAACTCCGAAGCTAGCAAGCCTGTTACAGCCGGGAAAATGGTGTGTGGGGCACTTTCAGCGTGCTAACTTAGCTCCACAAGCAAATAGTATATTGTTGTGTTGATTTAATGCTATTTCCAAAACGGACTATGCCGGAAATATGACAGGACAGGCTCTACTTTCATCATTAGCTTCGATGGCGATAGGAAAGAAGGAAGAAAGAAAGGAGGATGGATATTGTGTAAAAAGGATTTTTGGTGAGTAAAATTACAAATATGGCTATATTCCTGAATAATATTTCAATTGTGGGCCAAGTTCTGATATCTGAAAAGCTCCAGTGTTTGTATTTAAGCTCCAGTGTTTGTATTTAATTACTAAATGCTGCTAGGAAGTGGATTTTACCCCATTTTAGTGCAATTTTTGCCGTTTTGCCATTAGCGTCCATCGCTGTCTTTTCCCGGGAAAAATCACCCCCCTGGCCTGGTTGTAATGTCTCAAAAGCTATAATGGAAAAACATATTTTTATTGGTTGTATTTCACCATCTACTAACAGAATAACAAATAACTAGTGGTTATGGTGTTTAATTAATTTATATAATGGTTTCGTGGATGGAGGAGAGAGTATCTCTCTCTCTCTCTCCTTCTCTCTCTCTCTCTCACTCACACACACACTCACACACGCTCTCACACACACACACACACACACACACACCGTGGCCGGATGATTCGCTGAAAGACGTTTCGCCGACGGACGTTTGACAGAGGGACAGGTTGCCGAATGGACGTTCCACCGAACGGTCAATCGGCCGAACGGAGCTTCCGCCGAGCGGAGGTTTCGCCGGCGCGCTCGCCCCGCCCCCGGATCGTGTGTGTACAAGTTTTGCAACCTCGGCCCGCGGGCCATATAAGGCCCGTTAGGAGCCTATCCGAGAATGGTGCACCCTGAGCGGACTGGGTTGGACGACGCCCCGCTGAATTTCTGGAGCTCCAGAAATTTTTCAAATTTGAGCCCCACACACATTGGAGGGGGTTTTTCACCGAGCACAGTGCTCTGTGGGCGGACAGGGGTGACACATGCCCCGCTGGAATCCTGATCACCATAATTTTTTTTTAAGTGTGAGCACCACATACATCGGCGGGGATTTTCCCCGAGCGTATCCGAAAAAACGTCTAGTGGAAAAATGCACAACACGCTCTGGTTGCAGACAGGAAGCAAGACCTACTTTATTGAAAAACCCTGCGTCTTTTAAAGCTTGAGTATAGTACATTCAATGTCCTTCGCAATCGCTTCTGACGTGTGAGCACAGTACAATGAGAACGTCACCGTTTCGGCAATGTCTGATATCTTTAAGGCCAGCCCGACCCAGGCTCATGAACACACGTTGCTATCAGTTGGTGTTATCTAGACTAACGGGCACCTCAAAATTCCACAATACCATACTAAATGCTTTCGTGCATATACACAAACACAAGTTATAGGCATACCTCTACTTACAAATGCCTCTAGGTGCGAAATGTTCAGGTTAGGAAAGCTTTTTTATTGTCAAAAGAGTGCCTCTAGATACGCAAAAGGTCCACCTTACGAAATCCCCCCAAAAGTAAATGCATTCCTTGTCTGTTATTTTATTTTGAAAATATTGTCGTGGATGCATTGATTCACACTAGAACATCACTCCACTCCACTGGGCTCTCATTGGCTGTCTCACAACAACACTTTTCTTTGACCTTTTGTCTGCTTAAACTTATGCTTGGAAGAAGCTGTGGCCGAGTGCCTTAGACTTAGAGTCTAAGGCTTAGACAGACTCGCAGTTGACAACTCTTTGTTTCAAGATTCTCTTATGATTTTATTTATTAAAAAATACAGTTAAAGGCTTATGAAATGAATGGAAGGGATTAATATCTAAATATAATCTATAAATAAAAATATAAACACTGTACTCAGAGTGAAAATAGTTCATCTCCACTTGATTAAAATAATAATAATAATAAAAAACTGTTTGTTGTGAGCTTTAGTCCAAGTCCTCTTCCACAGATTCGAGAGGTATTAGATCATCGATGGAACAAAGAGGAGCTTCTTTCTGCGAAAGTTTTTTGGCACACAAGAATATAATCTCCTGGACCCATTGTTGCAAACTTCCTGCCATTATGAGAATCTCCTGAAGATGTCTTAAAGATAGACCACATTCTTTATCCTCATTCTCGTCGTTGTCCGTTGCGTCTGCCAGCTTCAATGTCATATCTACGGGATACATCCATCATAATCCCGGTTCTTTTTTTTATTCCTGGTGGGTACCACTCGCTTGGATATTGTTGATGTTTTACAAATGTTCGCTTCTTCTTTCTTGGTATAACGCACGTTAGATTCATTTATGCTGCAATGGGATGCTACACCTTTAGCATATCTCACTGTATTATGTCTCGTTTTTTCTTGGGCTCATTGGATGCCTTAGATGGCCCAGGACACTTACGAGGCATTTTCAAAGGCTACTCAAAATCCATACAAAGCTGGAATAGGCTCGGCGCGGCGCAGTCTTTCTCCACAAGTGATGTGCGTGATCGGAAATTCACTTGCAACAAAACATGAGAAGGCAAGATTTCATCCTTCTCGGCCTTTTATACCATACAGCGCGTCTTTCTACGGTGAAATATTGCTTCTTCAGCGCTGAGTGCCACCCAATTCATCACTGAAGAAGTGGAGCCCTGACTTCCGCCATTTTTTATCCCGTCTTCCGCTTGAGTTTCAGCGTAAATTTTGGCAATTTGATTTTTTCAATACTAAATATAAAATAGCGACGTACTGAAGCCGTGAATTTTAAAGCTTCAAATGGGTGAAGGATGACAATAAATCGTTCACGTAATATATCCTTCACGCATTTGACTTGGACAAAGTGACACCATTATTATAATATATTGCATTGACTGAATAAAAAGTGTGAGAATACAGCCATGAAAAGAGAAAAACCTGTACAATATGGCCTCTTGAAAAAGCTGCATCCTGTCCCAGTAGGTCTCTGGTTCAAAACCTGTTTGATGAACAATGATAACCGTAGAAATTACCTAACGAAAAATACACCATAGATTGGGATTATTTACCTTCAAATAAATTTTCGCAACCATTCTTCATGAGACAATGAATATTCAGAGGAATGAAGACTTGGGCTCTCAATGGATCTCCATAGAGGTGTGATGTCAAAGCGAATGGACCCTCCAATACGGGAACCAATAAGAAACCACAGGATGCCGCTTTTCTGTGCCAACCTTGAACCTAGTAGAAAAAAAAGACTTGAAAAGGGGTATTTTTACTTGCATATCTAACAGTGGGGCCTTTATAGTAATACAGTGGTACCTCGTCATACGAGCGCTCGTCATACAAAATTCTCGTCTTACGGCGGAAATTTCGATCGAATAATTCGCCCGTCATGCGATCAAAATTTTGTGATGCGACCAATTTTGCATATCTTTCGTGTATAACAATATCTACGAGCACGGAACGATTAATTCAGACGAGTTTCTCTACAACCAGGAAACGCACAACGCGCATGCACGGGGGGCAAAAAGAGGGATTTCTGGGTAATGAAGTATACTCGTGCACACAACACCCATAGGAAATGGCAACCTTTCTCAGAATAAAACTTCATTACCCACAATCAATACGTGGGTAAGCTCAACTATTGTTCTTTCTAAGGAAAGAAGCTCCCGCGATCGTTCTTTAAAGACTATTTCTCGTTGGCAAGTGGTCGTGCGTTATTCTATTGTGAGGACATTTGTGTGCAGCATTTTGGGAATATTTAGAAGGCAATACAACAGCAAACAGTCCATCGATAGCGAACGTGAGGGCGGAGGCGTGGCAAATGGCCAACCCGGAAAACGAAGGTAACAAAAGATTAAGACAAAACTAGAATTCAGTTTTGTGTAAAGTTACATTAAACGTATGTTTGAGTGTCTGTATATATTAATCCAAGTTACCGTAATTACTCGAATATAACACGCAGGTTTTTGCAAAATAATTAATTCCAATAGTTGGGGGTGCGTGTTATAATCAAAAACTAATTTTTTTTTATTTTTATTTTTTATTTTTATTTTTTTTGTGTCTTGTTACATGGCCCTTAGCCTGGTGCTTTTTCTTGCCAAATAAATTGAATTGAAATTGAATTGAATAAAATAAATTACAAATTTTCGATCGAAAAAAGCATTGTCAAACTCACTTTGACGCACGGATTTTACGTCATCTCGTAGAGCCGACGCACGGATTTTACGTCATCTCGTGAAGCCGACGCACGGATTTTACGTCATCTCGTAAAGCCGAGACCACCACTGCCCCCCTCTAGCCTCGTACCCGTCTCAGTTCACCCTCTCTCAGTTCAGTGTTATAATCAATAACTAAAATAAATTACAAATTTTCGATCGAAAAAAGAATTGTCAAACTCACTTTGACGCACGGATTTTACGTCATCTCGTAAAGCCAATCGGATGATGTGTTGTGGGAGGAAGAGGAAGTGGATGAAGGAAGCGTGGACGTTGATAGGATTCTCAACGAAGAGATGTATGAGAGGACAGACAAAGAGAGAGAGGAACTTTTCATTTGAAGGATTCTAATGAATAAATTTGTTTGAACAAAACAATCGTGAAACGAAGAAAAAAAGGTAAGATTTCTGATTTTCGTCAGCGGGAAATTTTAGGTGCGCACTATATTCGAGTACTGCGTTTTTCCAGATTTTTTTGGCCCAAAGTTATACCTGTGTGTTATTTTCGAGTGCGCGTTATATTCGAGTAATTACGGTAATTTAAATTTGTTTGTTCCGTTTACGAGTGTGTTGTCGTGGAAAAAAAACGAACCCCACCCCCCCACACGTCTCTGTCTCCCATCGGCGAAATCTGCCCAATTTTAGTTAGATTAAACACATTTTATTACTATTAAACCACTAGTTATGTGTTACTTTGTTAATAGTTATTTTCATCTAAGGGACCTGGACGTTCTGCAGCCGTTATAATGGAAGACATAAAACCTATATTTGTCCACTAGATGGAGCGCAAGAGCCCGTTCTACCAGCACCTCACAAGAAGAATGAAATCAATTGTGTGGTGAAACTGATGATGATGAATCAGACTTTAACGATTTAAAATTGTAAATTCCATTTGAGAATTGTGTTGATACAGTAATACCTCGACATATGTGTGCCCCGACATACAGGGATTTTGAGATACAAGTAAAATTCCAAGGAAATATTTACCTTGAGACGTGACCGGACGTTTTGGATTGGATTGGATAACTTTATTCATCCCATATTCGGGAAATTTCATTGTGACAGTAGCAAAAAAAGGCATAGTTATAAGTTAGACAGTACAGTCAAAGGCCGCAGAACAACAAAGCAAAAACAAAAAGCACAAAGTACAAAGTACAAAGCAAATCAAAGTCAATGGGATCATTAAGAATCACCAAATCATTATGACAGAAAAGCAGCAAACACAAAAACGAGCTACGAGTTTCGGTAGCAAAAACGGATAGACTCAAAAAGACGTAAAGTTGGACAAAAACTGGAACCACACACAGGAAGTCTTCCACGAGATGGGGAACTTCTGCAGACTGTGACCGAGGAAGAGAATATGCAGAGTCACTCTTCCAAGCTTATCCGCACAGTTCCTCAGTAGTCTGGAGCTGAAGAAAACAGCTGCGGGGCAGAACGCCTCGACTCCGTTGCTGGTAAGCGCCGACAGCTCTTCCATCTTATCCCACGATGGAATGGTTGGTCAGAAGCGTTGCCTCTCCTCCCGGCACTTTTGTCCAGCTCCGAAACTCCGGCGGCACCGAGGTGTTGCTCCTTCTGCTGGGTATTGTAACAGCTAGTCCAATGTGTGTGACAGCGTAGGCATGGCTGAATGGTTCCAAAAAAAGAAGTAGCCAAAAGAAGCCAGGCTAACAGAACAAGGAAAGTTGTAAAAACATTAAAGTAAAAAGTATAAAGTACAAAGTTAAGTAAAAAGGGATGTATTAAGAAATATTAAAATGTAATTAAAAAAAGATAGAAGGGCTGTAAAACACAAAAAACAAGAGTGTACAGAGCTACTCCCACTAGCTCCCGCGTGAACGGCGCCATCTTGGAATATGGATATTGGATATATATGGAATATTGGAATATTTGTCGTCTTCTTTTTAATAATTTTTTTAATAAAATAATTTTATTTATTGCCTTTTATTTTAAAAATGGAGCGCTCAACGGAGGAACCCCGTTTCGTGCGTAGTGTGTTTAGAGACGAGCCCATTTAGTACGCACACGCCCAAATGTTTGTGTTTGAGTTGTCGAGCGAGTTTTTGCTGTTTTATTTTCTTTGATAAAGAATATGTGAATTTCCTTTGTCTTCTTTAATAGTGGTTAAGGTTAGGCGAACTGTCTGGCGACAAAGTGTCCGGCGATGAATTGTCCGGTCGACGAAGTGTACGGTCGACGAACTGTCCGGCGACCAAATGTCCGTTCGACGAAACGTCCGGGAACGAAGTGTCCGTCAACGAAATGTCCGGGTACCATCTTGAGATACGAGACAAGTTTTGAGATACGAGCATTCGAGACAGCCAGGTGTCCAGGCCACGAGAGCTGCTTATTATTTCAGCGCACTCTTTTTCGCCACATCTCCCTCGTGCAAATATCTCTACGAGCACTGGGCGCAGCGTTGCATTGTTTCCGTTTTTGTTGTTGTTGTATTGAATAATTCCTCATTTTATTATTAAACATCATAACCAATAGTTATTTGTTACTCTGTTAGTAGATGGTAAATTACAACCAATAAAAATATATTTTTCCATTGTAATATCCTGTTTTTTGTGTTATTTCAGAGGGTGGTAACGAATAATTTGTATTTAGTTCATTTATATGGGAAACATTGATTTGACATACGAGCAAATCGACATACGAGCTCAGTCCCGGAAAGCATTAAGCTCGTATAGGTATGACTGTACTGGTAGTTTGTTTTACCAGGTTTCCGTACCATATGCTCTAAATAAATGATTTGTCATGGCGACATGTGTTCAGAATTTGCCAGTTACCAGTACCGGTGCAATCCTTGGTGTGAGCTGAGAAAAAGTGGGGGGAAAAATTATACCAATTTTTAGTCACAAATTATGGGTGCACGTTATACTCAAATAAATACGGTAAGCTGTCAACGACATATACGGAATCTTGAATTTAGTGCATACAAAAAGTGATTGGGGAAAATTTTAGACTTTCAAGTGCGTCCTATGTGAGTAAAGATGGGCCGTGTTGTGTTGGTACGTATTATTATCACTTAATAAAGGCAATTGTAATCATTAATAAGGGGAACAATTGGCCGAGGTTGACAGGTATGGAAATACAACCACCTATTGGACAAGACGTCACGCCGGCTGAGGGGGATTTAACTCTTCCCATATGTGTGGAAAAGACCAGATTAGATTAGAACTTTATTTCATCCCGTATTCGTGAAATTCCCTTAGTTGCAGTAACCAGCACAGACACAGAAGACATTTCAGACATAGGTAAAAAAACTAGACAGATGGAATGCTTGGTCAAGAGCGTCGCCTCTTCTCCTGTCCACTGCTCACAGCTGATCCCACGTGCATGACAGCGGAGGCACGGCTGAATAGTTCCAAAGATATCTAGGACTAGCACAAAGAAACCAAGCCACGCGACAGATGGAGTCGAGTCGCAAAGGTCGCAAAACAACAAAGCAAAAAGCGCAAAGTACAAATCAAAGTCTATGGGGGAAAGCTTTAAGAAATACTAAAATGCAATTAAAAAAGATAGAAAAGGAGCAAAAACACAAAACGAGCAAGAGTGGACGGAGGTACTACTACCGGCGCCATCTAAAAAAAAGATACTTAATGAACTGTTGAAAAATCAGAGGAAGAGTCTCCTTCTTTGTCTATTATGTGTATGAAAGACTATACCGCCCCTTTCATTATCATCACCTTATTGTGGTGGTGGGGTTTGTGTGTCCAATGATCCTTGAAGCTATGTTGTCTGGGGCCTTTGTGTCCCTGGTTGGGTCACCCACTCTGGAGCCAGGCCTGGAGGAGGAGCACGATGGTGAGCGCCAGATGGCAGGGCCTACACCGAAGAGGTTATGTGAGTTCCTCTACCCATTGGCTCACCAGCTGAGAGGGGCCAAAAAGGTTGGGTGCGATGACAATTGGGTGGCAGGCAAAGGAGGGATCCCTGGTGGTCGGATCCTAGGTTGCAGAAACTGGCTCTTGGGACGTGAAATGTTACCGCTTTGGTTGGGAAAGAGGCTGATATAGTGCGTGCGGTTGGGAAATTCCGGCTCGATGTAGTCGCGCTCACCTCTATGTACAGCTTGGGTTCTGGTACCACTCTTCCCAAAGGGGGTTGGACACTCGCGGTGAGAGGCGCCGAGGAGGTGTGGGCATACGTATTGCCCCCCGGCTCGGTACCTTTATGTTGCGGTTCACTCCAGTGGACGAGAGGGTAGCATCCCTGCACCTATAGGTGGGGGACGGGACCTGTTTGTTGTTTGTGCGTATGCACCAAACAGCAGTGCAGAGTCCTTGGTAGGGGTGCTGGAGAGTGCTGCTTCAGGGGACTCCCTGGTTCTGCTGGGGGACTTCAATTCTAACGTGGCCAATGGCAGTGAAACCTTGAAGGGCGTAATTGGGAAGGACGGCCTCCCTGATCGGAAACCGAGTGTTGTTATATTGTTGGATTTCTGTGCTCGGCGTGGATTGACAATAATGAACGCCATGTTCAAGCAAGGAGTCCGATGATTGACTTTGTGGTCGTGTTATTGGACTTGCAGCCACATGTCTTGGACATTAAGGTAAAGAGAGGGGCGCAGGTGTCAACAGATCAGCACGTGGTGGTGAGGTGGCACCAATGGTGGGGGAGCCCGGCAGACCCAGACATTTTTTTAGGATCTGTTGGGAATGCCTGGGAGAGTCCCCTGTCAGAAGGAGTTTCAATCTCCACCTGCGACAGAGCTTCTCTCTTGTCAGGGGAGAGGCGGGGGACATTGAGTCCGAGTGGACCATGTTCCGTGCCTCTATTGCTAAGGCGGCAGACAGGAGCTGCGGTTGCAAGGTGGTTGGTGCCTGTCATGGCAGCAACCCTAGAACCTGCTGGTGGTCACTGGCGTCAGGCTAAAGAAGGAGTCCAATCACACCATTTGGCCTACGGGACTCCAGAGGTAGCTGACGGGTACCAGGTGGCCAAGCAGCATGCGGCTCTGGTGGTCTCGAAGGCAAAAACCTGGACATGCGCGGAATTTGGTGAGGTCCTGGAGAACGACTTCCGGGTGGTTTCAGGAAATTTTGATCCACCATCCAAAGTCTTGGGAGGGGAACAAAGTGCACCATCAACTCATGGCCTGACCGATCTGTCTGTCTATACTACGCTCAAAGGCACGAAGAATGACGGGTGGTCCTGACTCTACGATCCACTCCTGGCATGCACCCACAGGGACCGTGAGGAGCTCCTTACAGGCCGAAAAAGCTGCACTGATTGCGGCCGTCATCTGGCTCGATCAGAACAATGACTGGTCTTCCGCCTCCATCATTACAGGCTGCAAATCACTCCTCCAGGCCTTCGAAAAACCCCAATGTTTTATAACCCTCCTTCCTTTTAATCCAATCCCAATTTGCGCTTTTCCTATCAACTAAGCAGGTGCAACTAATCTGGATACCGGGCCAACCTCGTAGACAATGATCTGGCAGATGAACAGGTGAAACCTGGCTCAGCCCTTTCCCAACCTCCCATTCCACCTGATACCACGACTCAAAGGGCCATACTCCGCAGGAGCTGCAAACCCCCACCTTCGTCCCACCTCCACATCCAATCTCTATTGTCTAACAAATCTAATTCTGAGGAGAAAGCCCAGTTACCGAAACAAGACCTTGTCGACCTGATTCGTTTCCGGTCCGGGCACCACCCAACCCTCCGAAAATAGCAACACCTGACGGGGAAGTGTGATGACGACCGATGTTGACTGGGCGGAGAGGAAGAAGAATCGGCCGGGCATCTCTGGCTCCGGTGCCCTGCACTCCATTCTGCCCGGTACCATCGGCGGCTGTGTTTTTACTTCGGAGAACTCACCAGCCTCCCAACTGCGAGTCTAGCGCTTTTGAGGATTATCCTCAGTCGATCTCGGGTGACTCAACAACACAGTGTATAGCGTCTACAGCAGGGATCTCAAACTCGCGGCCCGCGGCACGATAATTTGCGGCCCCCGACTTAATATGAAAGATTAATGTTCGTGCAGCCCGCAAGATTGATATGAATGACACTTGTTGTGTTCGGAGCTGAATGAACCAATCACGGTGAGGTATACGGCTCTGGAGGGCGGGACATCGGCCGGGCTGTCCAGTGCCTCGCTCACTCACTCATTCATTCCTCCAATCAGCTGGGCGGAGGAGAAGCCGTGAAGCCGATCACTCCGCTCGGCGCGCACACTCCTCCGCTGCTCTCAGCATACAACTGAATGAGGCGCTATGATCTGTGATCCAGCCTGTGTCAGTGTAGCCATCTTCACGAGTGAAACGGAGAAACAGAGAGCGAAAGTGGGCATGCTCCACAAACCCGCGCGACTGAACGTGAAAGATCAACCCGAGACTCATTCCAAGTGGAAAAAAATATTACAGAGCCCCAGAGATGTCTCTTTCAAAGCCTGGCGTGAAGAGAAAGGTCGGTTATGAGCACAGACAGTTTCAAGAAAAGTGGGGAGTGCAATATTTTTTTGTTGAACACAGGGGCAACCCGACGTGTCTCATTTGCACTGAAAAAGTTGCGGTGCACAAGGAATACAATTTGAAACGTCATTATACTACGAGACATGCTGAGGAGTACGGAAAATACCAGGGAGATGAGAGAGCCAACCACGTTGCCAGTCTTAAAACATGTCTTCTGAGGCAACAGGATTTCTTCAAGAAGGCTACCAAAGACAGTAATGCAGCAGTCGAAGCTAGCTACGCCGTTTGTGAGTTGATTGCTAAAGCAGGAAAGCCATTCACAGGTGAATTTATCAAAAAGTGCATATTACAGGCTGCACATATTGTCTGTCCACAAAAGAAAAGTCAGTTCAACCACATCAACCACATCAGCCTTTCTGCCAACACCGTGGCAGAGCGCATTTCTCACCTGTCAAGTGACATTTATGATCAACTGTGTGAGAAAGCACAATGTTTCAGTGTATATTCAGTGGCTCTTGATGAGACCACAGACATCACAGACACTGCCCAGCTCGCAATATATGTCCGTGGTGGTGATGACAATTTTAAAGTAATGGAGGAGTTGCTCACAGTAATTCCAATGCATGGCCAGACCACCTCTAAGGAAATATTTCACCAGCTGTGTGATGCAATTAAGAATGCCGGTTTGCCATGGAAGAGCTTTGTTGGAATAACAACCGATGGAGCCCCATCAATGACAGGGAGGAAGAATGGACTGGTAGCACTTGTTCAAAAAAAACTGGAAGAGGAGGGTGTGGAGGAGGCCATAGCTCTGCACTGCATTATACATCAGCAGGCCCTTTGCAGCAGATGCCTGAAGTTTGACAATGTGATGTCTGTCGTTGTGAAATGCGTCAACCAAATCAGATCCAGGGGCTTAAAGCACAGAAGGTTCCGTGCTTTTTTAGAGGAAATGGAGTCAGAATATGGGGATGTGCTCTACTTCACTGAGGTACGTTGGCTCAGCAGGGGAAACGTGTTGAAGAGATTTTTTGAGTTGACTAGCAGAAGTAAAAGACTTCATGGAGATAGACGGGGTTGCTGTTCCTGTGCTAAGTGATCCCAAATGGCTCATGGACTTGGCTTTTCTTGTTGATATCACACATGAGCTTAATGTACTGAACAAGAAGCTACAAGGCCAGGGGCAACTTGTCAGTGCTGCCTATGACAACGTGAGAGCATTCTGCACTAAACTTGTGTTATGGAAAGCCCAGCTCTCTCAGACAAACCTTTGCCATTTCCCAGCATGCAAGGCTCTCGTGGATGCAGGCACACCATTCAGTGGTGAGAAGTATGTTGAGGCCATTTCGAAGCTACATGAGGAATTTGATCACAGATTTGCAGACTTCAAGACACACAAAGCCACATTTCAAATTTTTGCGGACCCCTTCTCCTTTGATGTGCAAGATGCCCCTCCTGAGCTTCAACTGGAGCTCATTGACCTGCAGTGCAACTCTGCACTCAAAGCCAAGTTCAGGGAGGTGAGTGGAGAAGCAGACAAGCTTGGGCAATTTTTGAGAGAGTTGACCCCCAGCTTCCCTGAACTTTCCCGAATGTTCAAGCGGACCATGTGCCTTTTTGGGAGCACATACTTGTGTGAGAAGCTCTTCTCCACCTTGAACTTCAATAAGTCCAAGTACAGGTCCAGACTTACTGATGAGCATTTTCAAGCTCTACTGAGGGTCTCCACTGCTTCCTCCCTCAAGCCAAATGTGACTCAGCTATGTGAGAAGAAGCGCTGCCAGGTCTCTAGCAGCAAGGAGTAGGCAAGAGAAGCCGTGTTCAGAATATTTCATGTTCAATGTTCCATTCAAGTTCAGAAAGTTAAAGGTTAAAGAGCTGTTAATACAGACATTTGAAACGGAATAAAAATAATTCATTTTCTCTACTTAGGCAGCCAGTGTATATCTCTCATTATTATTATTTTATTTTTGTATTACTGATTGATTGATTTTTTATTCATCTTTAAGTTAATTTATTTAATTCATTATTTTTTGTTAAAAAATAAAGATTTTTGATAACGTTGGAATGTTTTATCAGCGCTTTTCTTGTGGAAATCCTGATGCGGCCCAGTCTCACCCAGACTTGGCCTCTAGCGGCCCCCAGGTAAATTGAGTTTGAGACCCCTGGTCTACAGTGATGCAAACTCTGCATCGGTCCGACATGGTGAAGAAGGAGCTGCGCCAAAAGGCGAAGTTCTCTATTTTCTGGTCGATCTATATTCCTACCGCTCGAGTAGAGTCGCTGCTCCTCTGGATCGAAAGGAGCAAGATGAATTGGCTTGGGCATTGAATTAGGATTCCACCTGGACGCCTCCCTGGTATGTGGGATCCTCCCGGAAGAGCTGAATGAAGCAGCTGGGGAGAGGAAAGTCTGGGCTTCCCTATTGATGCTGCTGCCCTGACCTCAGATAATCGGAGGAAGATGAGATGAGAGAAGACTGTACAGATCAGATCTTGCTCCATCTGTGACATTTTATGCTTGGCCTATGATAGGTGTAGCAATTGACCCAGCGCACTGTATTTGACTCCTCTATCATGGTAAAAAATGTCTGGCTTTGACTTCTCATGGTGGTTGGAGTTTTTACAGAAATGAACACAGGAAACCTTGAGGAATAAAGCGTTAACAGGTGATTTACAAAGCTGGGTTCCTAGACGTGTTATACATCCACAAGATGGAGGAGTGGTAGCAGTAGTGGGTTGTATTATAGAGCCACTAGATCGAGCTGCAGTACAGTATTCCCTAGGATATCGCGAATAATGTAGACCAGAAATGGCAGCGATAATCGGAAAACCACAAAGTAGAATCACCCCTATTATTAGTACAATACTACAGTATACCTTGACATACGAATGCCCTAACATACGAGAAATTTGAGATACGAGGGAAATTCCAACCAAATATTTGCCTTGAGATACTAGACAAATTTGAGATACGAGCATACGAGAAAGCAATGGATAATCGATGTAATCTTCATGGTGCGCTGTAGGGGCAACAGGATGATCTTATTTCTGCGAGATGTTTTTGGGGCACAAAGGAACATGGCGACCGCCATTTCTTTTCTTGTACAAATATGCTTTTGTAAAAGGACATGACACTGTCAAGATGATTGCCAAATTCAATGGCTCCGACCATCAATCACCTGGACCCGTTGTTGCAAACTTCCTGCCATATTGAGGATCTCCTGCAGATGTTTTAAAGGAAGACCACGTTCTTCATCCTCATCCTCATCGTTTTCCACTGCCTCTTTTTCCCAATTCCCCGATGGGATAATTTTGATGAGGTCCTCATCAGTTGGGAGGGGTTCTGAGTGGCTCTGTGTTGTGAACAAGTGGCAGTGTGTTGACAACATCTCGTCATGCCCGCTTCACGGCCTTATCTACGACGTAAATCGATCATAATGCTGGTTTATTTTTTTTATTCCTCGTGGTTACACCAATCGCTTGGTGTCTTGGAAAAGGATATTGTTGCCGTTTTCCGAATGGTCGCTTCTTCTTTCTTTGTATACTGCACAGTAGATTCATTTATGCTGCAATGGCATTCTGCATCTTTAGCATATCTAGGAACATCACTTTTTTGGTCACTGTCACCATATCTCGTTTTGTCTAGGGCTCATGGGATGGTCCAGAAAGCTTAGGAGGCATTTTCAACAGCGACTCAAAATCCAAACAAAGCTGGAATAGGCTCGTCATAGTCTTTCTCCACAGCTGATGTGCACAATGCGAAATTCACTCACAAAAAGGCATACTTTTTGGCGCATCTTCTATGGTGAAATAAGGCTTCTAGCGCTGAGTGCCAACCAATCCAACACCGAAGAAGAAGCAGAGCCCTGACTTCTGCCATTTTTCATCCCGTCTTCCATTTCCGTTTCAGGGTGAATTTTGACATTTTTCTGATTTTTGTTTTAAATCTCATCTCATTTTCTGAACCGCTTTATCCTCATTAGGGTCACTTGGGGTGCTGGAGCCAATCCCAGCAGTCTCTGGGCCATAGGTGGGGGACACCCTGAATCGGTGGCCAGCCGGTCGCAGGGCAAGGAGACAGAAAACCATGCACACTCACACCCATACCTAGGGGCAATTTAGAGTGTACTATCAGCCTATCATGCATCTTTTTGGAATGTGTGCGGAAACCCACGGAGATCCGAGGAGAACATGCAAACTACATACAAGTGGACCGACCTGGACTTGAACCAGGGACCCGAGAGCTGTAAGGCCGACGCGCTAACCACTCGCATCCACGGGCATCCCCATAATAGAACAATAAAATATTAATATAAAAAAAGCCGCAAATGTCGAAGCCGCGCAGCGGTGAGGGATGACAGTAGTAATATGGGTTTGTGTTATACATCCACTGGATGGGAGTTGTAGTAATAGAAATAGAAGAAATGGTTAAGAATTATGTTATACATACACTAGATGGAGCTGTAGTAGTGGTAGTAATAGTAGTAATGGTTAAGAGTTGTGTTCCACATTAACTAGATGGAGCTGTGATAAAAGGAATTTCATACAATAATTAACCAATATTGATCCATATATAGGATGCATTGGATTATAAGGTGCACTGCCGGCTCTCTATTACTTTCACCATACGGTGCGGAAAATACAGAAATGTGGCAGCAGTATAGCCACAAACTAAAACCACTAATAAAGTCATGTGAAATTAATTCCTCTGTTAAATCATAGTACATGAACAGAAAAACATATTTACCATCTCAAAGAGGACTCCTGCAGTGACGGCCATCCAATGAAGTTTGATCTCGAAGGCAGAATTGAGGCAGAAGTTGCCATGATAATAACAGGTACACCACTCAGTTCGACCACGGCGATTATTCACATCCACATCCAGAGTAACTGTCTTTTGCTCTGGAACTGAAGCAGCTAGGAGATTAATGGACAAGGCATTACTGATTGGCGAGAACGTAACAAATTGACAGGAAAAAGAAACATGATTGTTAAGCATCATTCTATCTTTACAAAGGCAGAAAGTGAAATCTATTTAATAGTGTTACCACAGTTGATGCTGCATACTATAATGTTACACCCAGTCATGAAAGCCAAAGTGAAAATGATGCACTACCTGCACCAACAAAATTCATAGTTGGTTTCCAACTAACCAGTAGTCAACAAAATTAATTGATGCCAAAACTTTTTTCGAAAATTGAAAATTTCATAAATATGTAATTCTCTAATTCGTTCCATGGTCCTCACAAAACTACCAACTAAACCCTTTAAAATTGGTCAAAGTGTCTCCATTTTGATAAAAAATGTGAGAAACACAAAAATGAGAGAAAATGTGAAGAAAATGATTTAATAAGGTGTTAAAATGAATAAAAAGCATGCAAATCCTATCCTTGTTGAAAGGCAGAGGAACAAGAGGAAGCTAACAGTAGGCAACAGAGGAAGAACACATGAACACCTGAAAACACATCTAATAAACATAAAATTAAGAATTCAAACTAAAACATTAACATTAATCAACAACAAACAATGTTCTATGATTTGTTTTGAATGCAATTTTTCCCCAATTTTTGTTCTCGCTACTGGTTCTTAACTGATTGGATTTAGGTTGCCCTTCTGCAGTACTGGATAATGGACGTTTTGGAGAGAAAAAAAAAACTATCCAAGGACGATTGCCTTTGACGACTTTTAATAATGTGTTTATAATGCAAGAGACACATGATGTCAAAGTGGGCGATCGCACGACTTGTGAACACTTATTCTGGATGTCTTTTTTTCTGCGAAGACAGAAATCTCGTGACATTTCTTTGATTTTTGCTGTTAGAATGCTCACTGCTTCCTCGGCCGCTTTCTGGTTATACTCCTCCTGTATTGCCGACTCTATTTCCTTCATTTCCTCCGTCGAGAGTTTATTTTTGTGCTCCTCGAACAATTCGTCAATGTCCTACTAGCTGACGACTTCTTTTCATTCGCGCCGGTAATTTTCTTGGGAGGCATGATGATATAAACAGAAGAAGCTGCTTCATCCAGGCATCAAAAAACTAAATAAAAAAACATCCTCAGGACTTCGTGACGACGGTCAAAAATACATAAGAGAGAATCTTGAAACATAGGTTGTGGTTGTTGTGAGACCAATGAGAGCCCTGTTGAGTGTAGCCAGATTGTAAAGCAGCGGTCTCCAAACTATTCCAGAAAGGGCTGCAGTGGGTACGGGTTTTCGTTCCAACCTATGAGGAAACCTTTCCACCAATCTGTTATCTTAGGAGTGCAATCAGTGGATTGCAGTCAGGTGCTTCTTGTTTCAGCAGAAACCTCATTGGTTAAGTTGTTTGTGTTGGATCGATTGGAACAAAAACCTGGACCCACAGCAGCCCCCGGGGACTGGTTTGCAGACACTTTTTGTAAATTAAGAATCAATGCATCCGTGACAACTTCAAAATAAAATAACGGATATGGGAAATTTATAGATATTTGGGTGTATTTCATAACTTGAGGCACTCATTTTCTTTCATAACCTAAAACTTTCGTACCTAGAGCCATTTGTAAGTAGAGATATGACTGTAGTAATAAGTTACACATATGCAAATCAACAAAATGAAGGCAGTGCTCAAATTTGTGCAGTTTTTTTTCTGAAGTATATTCCACATCTTCTGTTAGTAAGACAAATCTAATTTAAATTTTGAAATGTTGCTTTGTTCATCAGTTTATGTATATATCTAATAAAATTCTGATCCAGTTATTTATAAATGAAAATAATGTAAATTGTCATAAGTGCCCAACAATTTCCTTCCCAATGTGTGTTCTACATCTGTTTTTCTCAGAGCTATAGTAAGTATTCATATGTAGGTGGGAACATTAAGGCCGAAAAACAAACAGGCTGAACCCGCCAAAGGATTAGCCTTTGTGAGAGCAGGAGAGAGGACTCAGAAGTTTAGCACAAAGGCCAGAATCCCCCCATCCATTCTTCACAGCATGTCAGATTGGGACTTAGACGTGTACTTGAAGAAGATGACTTTACTTTGACCTGACATGGTTCTCCTGTCCAGTCAACACCAATATTTCATCTCAATACTTTGTTATTTACCCTTTGTTGGCAATAACGGAGGCCAAACGTTTTCTGTAACTGTTCACAAGCTTTTCACACACTGTTGCTGGTATTTTGGCCCATTCCTCCATGCAGATCTCCTCTAGAGCAGTGATGTTTTGGGGCTGTCATTGGGCAACACAGACTTTCAACTCCCTCCACAGATTTTCTATGGGGTTGAGATCTGGAGATTGGCTAGGCCACTCCAGGACCTTGAAATGCTTCTTACAAAGCCACTCGTTTGTTGCCCTGGCTGTGTGTTTGGGATCATTGTCATGCTGAAAGACCCAGCCACGTCTCATCAAGCTGTCCTTGCTGATGGAAGGAGATTTTCACTCAAAATCTCTCGATACATGGCCCCATTCATTCTTTCCTTTACACGGAGCAGTCGTCCTGGTTTCTTTACAGAAAAACAGCCACAAAGCATGATGTTTCCACCCCCATGCTTCACAGTGGGTATGGTGTTCTTCGGATGCAGTTCAGTATTCTTTCTCCTCCAAACACGAGAACCTGCATTTCTACCAAAAAGTTCTATTTTGGTTTCATCTGACCACGACACATTCTCCCAGTCCTCTTCTGAATCATCCAAATGTTCTCTAGCGAACCGCAGACGGGCCTGGATGTGTACTGGCTACAGCAGGGGGACACAACTGGCAGTGCAGGATTTGAGTCCCTGGCGGCGCATTGTTTTACTGATAGTAGCCTTTTTTACTGTGGTCCCAGCTCTCCGTAGATAATTCACTAGGTCCCCCTGTGTGGTTCTGGGATTTTTGCTCACCTCTCTTGTTATCATTTTGACGCTACGGTGTGAGATCTTTCATGGAGCCCCAGATCGAGGGAGATTATCAGTGGTCTTGTATGTCTACCTTTTCTTATAATTGCTCCCACAGCTGATTTCTTTACACCAAGTGTTTTACCTATTGCAGATTCAGTCTTCCCAGCCTGGTGCACGTTTACAATTTTGTCTCTGGTGTCCTTCAACAGCTCTTAGGTCCTGGCCATTGTGGAGTTTGGAGTGTGAGAGAATGAGGTTGTGCACAGGTGACTTTTATACCAATGAGTTAAAACAGGTGCTATTAATACAGGTAACAAGTGGAGATCTCGTTAGAAGTTAGACCTCTTTGACAACCAGAAATCTTGCTTGTTTATAGATTTTCTACTCTAATTTGGAAATAAATTCTTTAAAAATCAAACAATGTGATTTTCTGTTTTTTCTCATGGTTGAGGTTTACCCATGATGACAATTACTGGCCTCTCTAACCTTTTTAAGTAAGAGAACATGCACAATTGGTGGTTGACTAAATACTTATTTGCCCCACTGTAATTGTGAAGTTGGATGCTTCAGTTGTATGCATTGGTGCAATGTTATTCAAAAAACTGTGGAACCTCAGCTCTATTTACCTAGCAGTGCAACTGACTGGCTGCGTCCTCCGAAACTGCGACTGAAAGAGCTGTGCCTGCTTGCATAACAGGCTGATCGACTTGGCAGCCGGGGTAGGAGGAAAGCTGGTAGATCACAAGGTTGTTGCTCCTCTAAAACAAAGGCCACCTCAAACCACTTTTTTTGAAAAAGGGACAAGTCTTCCAAGGCTGCAGGGGGCCATCCACAACCTGGGTTTGGGGGTAGGTGTGTACTTGCTGAAAGAAAATCAAATTATAAAGTTGAGTATTTGTACTTAAAATCAAAATAAAGTTATTTTTAAAAATGTATTCACCTTCCTTCTCTGCCACAATCTTGTAAATGTAGAAGCCATAAACAAAGGTCCGCATTGCATCTCCAGATGCATGGGCCACCAAACCTTCCTCAAGCATTTTCTATTGAAAAATAAAAATTAAAAATTAAAACACAAGTACTTGTTTGCGCTGAGGCAATCCTGCTATGTGGGCCTGTATTTTGAGCCACCACGCCAATTAAAAAGACTGAATTGACACCCAAGTTGACAATAAAACTCCCATGTAGCTCATATGGTCAAGAACTTTTTGTCTGCCATTTAATTTGGGAATCGGTAATTATAGATAAATAGCATCAGTATGAATATATTTTGACATATTTATGTATGTATTATACACATTTGTTCATTGCTGTTCTATCATCGTCTTTAAGCTAATCCACAAAAGTGGCTTCTCACTTTTCTGTAAACATTTGATTAGATGACAATCGGAATATATTGTTTAAACTTTGCCACGGCGAGTATTTTTCCACCGTGTAAATTGCCATGACTTAGAAGAACTTGCTCATGTCCATAACAATTTAAATAGATACAGGAATAAAAATACGTGCTAATTCCGAATAGTTAAATATTAGCATTCCCTAAACTAATTTAGAATAAGACATTTTTGATGCTTTGATTTTTATAAAATGTGAAAAATTAGTTAAACTAGTAGGTCGCCATTGTTGTTGATGTTGCAATGCACACCATCCAGTTGTACTGCCGTAATGTAGCCTGGCTTCTGGACCTGTGACTGTTTAGTAACAAAAACATAGCATCTGTTCAACCATTTGAATTTGAAGCAAAGCAAAAAAATGATTAACAGGACAGCACTCATGATGTTTCATAAAACGAGTGGCAAAAGGAGAGGTGAGGAAAATGACAAAACCAGTGCGGCATGTTTGGCAATTGGATTAATATAACAGAGGTAGTTTTTGTTGTAAAGAACTCCAGCTTTTGTTTGCATATGTTCATGGTAAGCTATTGTATGATGAAACTTCAAATATCAATCAAGAGATTGTTAGCTTTGCAGAAAATTAGGATATACCGTTCAACATAGGAGTTTAATTCATAAGTCATTACCTTATCGTGGTGGGAGGGTTTGTGTGTCCCAGTGATCCTTGGAGCTATGTTGTCTGGGGCCTTGTGCCCCTGGTAGGGTCACCCATGGCAAACTGGTCTGAGGTGAGGGACCAGACGAAGAATGGCTCAGAAGACCTCTTATGATGAGCAACATTATTGGACGACGTCTGCCCTCACCGGGGCCCCACTCTGGAGCCAGGCCCTGAGGAGGGGCGCAATGGTGAGCGCCTAGTGGCTGGGCCTACACCCATGGGGCCTAGCCGGGCACAGCCCGAAGAGGTGACGTGCTCCCCCGGCATGTGAGGGGGGCCAAAGAGGTCGGGTGTGCCGGCAGCCAAAGGAGGGATCTTTGGCGGTCCGATCCCCGGCTGGCTCTTGGGACGGGGAATGTCACCTCTGGTTGGGAAAGAGCCTGAGCTAGTGCATGAGGTTGAGAAATTCCGGCTCGACATAGTCAGGCCCACCTCTATGCAAAGCTTGGGTTCCGGTACCACTCCTCTCGAGGGGGCTTGGATACTCTTCCACTCTCGAGTTGCCCGCAGTGAGAGGCGCAGAGCGGGTGTGAGCATACCTGTTGCCCCCCGGCTTGGTGCCTGTATGTAGGGGTTTACCCTGGTGGACGAGAGGGTGGGGGGAGGGGACCTGACTGTTGTTTGTGCGTATGCACCAAACAGCAGTTCAGAGCACTCACCCTTTTTGGAGTCCTTGGAAGGAGTACTGGAGAGTGCCCCTTCGGGGGAGTCCCGCGTTCTGCTGGGGGACTACAATGCTCATGTGGGCAATTACAGTGAGACATGGAGGGGAGTGATTGGAAAGAACGGCCCCCCTGATCGAAAACCGAGTGGTGTCCTATTGTTGGATTTCTGCGCTTGTCGTGCATAATGGTACCCGGTCGTTTCGTCGAAAGACGTTTGGTTGACGGACGTTTGGTCGACGGACAGTTCGTCGAACGGATGTTTCGTCGAACGGACGTTTGGTCGACGGATTCGCCGCCGGACATTTCGTCGAACGGACGTTTCGTCGTCACCGGGTTCGCTCGCTCTCAAAATTATAATCATGGGAGAGAGTTTGTAATTGCATTAACAATGTAACAGCATGAATATCTAAATATCGCGATCAACCAGGTAATCTCTTGGTCTCAAAATTATAATCATGAGAGAGAGAGTGAGTTTTAATTGCATTGACAATTTAACAGCATTAATATCTAAACATCGCGATCAACCAGGTAATCTCTCGCTCTGAAAATTATAATCATGAGAGAGAGTTTGTAATTGCATTGACAATGTAACAGCATTAATAACAAAATATCTATTGGCGTGTGTGCCGGATTCGCTCGCTCGCCCCGCCCCCGGATTCGCTCGTATTGGAGTGTGTGTACATGTTTTTCAAACTACGGCCCATTAGGCTTTTTAATCCGGCCTGCCTACGTTGTCCAAATTATAGTAAAAATCAATGACCTCATTCATTTCCCTTTGCCCTGCAATACCGCTCATCACTCTCAATTTAAAGACTGCTTTCTTTCGTTGAATAATAATATGTTCTTAATGTAGAAAGTAAATTTGAAAATAAATTTTCACCTTCGTTGAATAATATGTTCTTAATGTTGAAAGTAAATTTGAAAATAAATTTTCACCTTCAATTGTGTCTTCTTTCTTATTTTTCAATCCCTAGGTTTGATAAATTACATTGCGTGTCCAAACGTCCGTTGGACGAAACGTCCGTTGGACGAAACGTCCGCTGGATGAAACGTCCGCTCGACGGAACGTCCGCTCGACGGAACGTCCGCTCGACGAAACGTCCGTTCGACGAAATGTCCGTTTGACGGAACGTCCGTTCGACGAGACGTCCGTTCGACGAGACGTCCGTTCGACGAGACGCTCGTACGACGAAACGTCCGTTCGACGAAACGTCCGTTCGACAAAACGTCCGTTAGACAAAACGTTAGTTCGACAAAACGTCCGTTCGACGAACTGTCTGTCGACCAAACATCCGTCGACCAAACGTCTTTCGACGAAACGTCCGGTCACGGACGATAATGACCACCATGTTCAAGTATAAGGGTGTCCATATGTGCATTTGGCACCAGGACACCCCAGGCCGCAGTTCGATAATCGACTTTGTGGTCTTGTCATCGGACCTGCGGCCTCATGTCTTGGACACTCGGGTAAAGGGAGGGGCGGAGCTGTCAACCGATCACCACACGGTGGTGAGTTGGCTCCAATGGTACGGGCAGATGCCAGTGCGGCCCGGGAGACCCAAACATTTTATGAGGGTCCGGTGGGAATGCCTGGCGTAGTCCCCTGTCAGAGTTTCATTTTTTACCTCCGACGGAGCTTCTCTCATGTCCGGGAAGAGGCGGGGAACAGTGAGTCTGAGTGGACCATGTTCCGTGCTTCTATTGCTGAGGTGGCAGACCGGAAGGTGGTCGGTGCCTGTCGTGGCAGCAACCCCAGAACTTACTTGTGGATACCGGCGGTAAGGGATGCCATCAGTAAGAAAAATGAGTCATTCTGGGCCCTTTTGGCCCGTGGGACTCCGGAGGCAGCTGAGTGGGTACAGGGTGGTCAAGTGGCACACGGCTCTGGTGGTGTCTGAGGCAAAAACCGGGTATGGGAGGAGTTCGGTGAGGGCATTGAGAACGACTTCCAGGTGGCTTCAAGCTAATTTTGGTCCACCAGCCGACGTCTCAGAAGGGGGAAGCAGTGCACCGTCAACACAGTGTATAGTGGGGATAGGACGCTGCTGACCTCGTCTCAGGATGTTGTGAATTGGTGGGCCAAATACTTTGAAGACCTCCTAAATTCCACCGACGCGCCTTTCCATGAGGAAGCAGAGCTGGTGGACTCTGGGGTGGACTCTCTTATCGCTGGGGTTGAAGTCAAAAGAAGGTGGTTAAAAAGCTCCTCAGTGGCAAGGCCCCGGTTGTGGATTAGATCTGCCCAGAGTTTCTAAAGGTTCTGGATCTTGTAGGGCTGTTTTAGTTGACACGCCTCTGCAAAATTGCATGGATATCGGGGACAATGCCTCTGGATTGTCAGACCGGGGTGGTGTTTCCCTTGTTGAAAAGTGGGTGTGTTCCAATTACCAGGGAATCACATTCCTCAGCCTCCCCGGGAATGTTTATTCTGGGGGACTGGAGAGAAGGGACCGCCGGGAGGTCGAATCTCGGACTCAGGAGGAGAGTGTGGTTTTCGTCCTGGCCGTGGAATTGTGGATCAGCTTTACACCCTCAGCAGGGTCCTTGGGGGGTCATGGGAGTTCATCCAACCATTCTTCATGTGCTTTGTGGACTTGGAGAAGGCGTTTGACCGTGTTCCGCGGGCAGTCTAATGGGGGTACTCCATGAGTATGGGGTTCCGGAATCCCTGTTACGCGGGGTCCGGTCCCTTTATGACCAGTGGCAGAATCTGGTCCACGTAGCCGGCAGTAAGTCGGATCCGTTCCCAGCAGGGGTTGGACTCTGCCAGGGCTGCCCTATGTCATTGATTCTGTTCCTAACTTTTAGGGACGGAATATTTAGGCCAAGCCGTGGCATTGAGGGGGTCAGTATTGCATCCCAGCTTTTTGCAGATAATGTGGTTCTGTTGGCTTCATCAGGCCAATGTGGTTCTGTTGGCTTCATCAGGCCGTGATGTCCAAATCTCGCTGGAACGATTCGCAACCGAGTGTGAAGCGGTCGGGATGAGAATCAGCTCCTCCAAATCTGAGATCATGGTCCTCGATCGGAAAAAGGTTGCATTTCCTCTCCGGGTAAGGGATCAGGTCCTTCCTCAGGTGGAGTTTGAGTATCTTGGGGTCTTGTTCACGAGTGAGGGAAGAATGGAGTGGTAGATAGACAGGCGGATCGGGGCGGCGTCTGCAGTGATGCAGACTCTGCACCAGTCCGTCATGGTGAAGAAGGAGCTGAGCCAAAAGGTGAGAATCTCTATTTACCGGTTGATCTACATTCCATCCTCATCTATGGTCACAAGCTGCGGATCGTGACCGAAAGAATGAGATCCCGGATACAAGCGGCTGAAATGAGTTTCCTCCGCAGGATGCCAGACTCTTCCTTAGAGATAAGGTGAGAAGGTCGGTCATCTGGGAGGGGCTCGGAGTAGAGCCGCTGCTCTCCCGGATCAAGAGGAGCCAAATGAGTTGGCTCGGGCATCTGATCAGGATTCCCCCTGGACGCCTCCCTGGGGAGGTGTTCTGGGCACGTCGCACCGGGAGGAGGCCACGGTGGGGAGACTGTCTCCCAGCAGGCCCAGGTATGCCTTGGGGTACTCCTGGAAGAGGTGGATGAAGTGGTTGGGGAGAGGCCATTCTGGGCGTCGCTGCTGAAGCTGCTTCACCCGTGACTCGACTTCGGATAAGCGGAAGATGAGATGAGATATCCTGTGCAACACAGCACACCAAAACTTTTCTGCAGTTTGCCTCAACTAAGGCATGCTGTGAGCTGTCCTTTTTAGCCTCCACGACCAAGAGTGTTACACTACCCATTCAGACATGGATCATCAATAGGTATCCATCACTCTCACGTCAAAGCGTCTACATTGATGACAGCACTGTCAGTCAGCTATGATCAGCTACAGAGTTGTTCAAAGCAATTAATAATCATTTAACGTCTGTTGAAAAAAAAAGTATCACGGATTAAAACTGGTGACACGGCAAGGAGTGAATAGCATTGTCACTCACAGAAAACACGACTTGTTGCATTTTTCATTTTTTTATTCGCACGTGCACACGCTCACCTCAAGGTTGTGTACTGAATCCACGACTCTAGTCCCTCTACACATAGACACGACTGCAGACCCACGCACCCTGAGAACATCATTGTGAAATTTGCGGACAATACAACAGTGGTGGGGATGATCACAGGGGAGAATGAGAAGGCCTACAGAGATGAGGTCCTTAGATTCAATAACTTGGCGCTAAACGTGTCCAAAACCAGTTAACTCATCTTGGACTTTCGATGAAACAAGGCTGCTCCGTCGCCCCTGTATATTAATGCCCAATGTGAGGAGCAGGTAGAGACTTTCAAATTCCTAGGAGTCCACATCTCTGCTGATCTCACTTGGGCGGCAAACGCCATCGTCAAGAAGGTCCAGCAAAGGCTACATTTCCTGAGAGTACTCAGGAAAGAGCAACTGAACACTAACTTGCTGGTGACCGTCTGTCATTGAGAGCTTGCTGACGTACGCTGTATCAGTGTGGCACTCAAGCTGCACAGAAGCCGACCGGAAAAGATTGCAGAGGGTTATCAACACAGCCCAAAAGATCATCAACTGCCCTCGACCCACCCTGTCCAGCATCTATGAATCCCAGTCAAACAGACTCAAGGACAGTTCCTTCCCAAAAACTGTCGCCAGACTCAACTCGAGTTCTGCACCTAGGACCTAATCAAGACTTTTTACTACTACTACTACTTATACTTCTCATGCGCATATCATAATTAAAGCATGACAATACTATTAGAAGTCGGTGATGACGTTTTCATCTGCTACAGGTGACTGATACGATACGGATTAGAGCCAAAATAGGTAAAACGAGATCGGTTTAACAAAAAACCTATTTAAAAAAAGTCTCGTACAAAAATTGTGATACGGCGTACACAATTTAAAATGATCAAAAACATATAAAACACGGGGATAATACGTATAAATTGACAGGTATAACACTTGAAACCACTTAAATTATCTGTATCTGTACTTGGAAGGTGCGTGGGCTTGTATTGGCATTTTTATTTCATGTGACAATGAACTGAAATTATAAATAAACATTCTAAATAATAATATAATAATAAAGAAAATTAATTTAATCAAAAGTTGCTGTATCTATTGTTTAATCCAGGAAGCAGAACAACCTAAGTGCTATTCAAATAAATGTTTTTGATAGCAAAAAAAAATTTGCTCACAAAGGAACTAGGAACAACCCCCCTCCCTATGTTCATAATTTGGATTCAAAATACTGAAAGACAACAACAAATATTTGAACCAAAGAAAATATTACCTGCATAAGTTCAACAGCCATGCTCTGTGTGGCGATGCCCTCAACATTGTTCACTAACCAGTGGATGACCTCAGCGCTTATGAAGCAGTTGATTGGTAGGCCCTTCTGCTCTGGGAGAAGTAGTACACCTGTCCTATGTTCATAAATAAAACATGATTTTTTTCCGGGGATCTTGAAAACAAAACACACAGCAACAGCTGCTTTCAAACATACAGTGGGGCAAAAAAGTATTTAGTCAACCACCAATTATGAAAGTTCTTCTACTTGAAAAGATTAGAGGCCTGTAATTGTCAACATGGGTAAACCTCAACCATGACAGACAAAAAAAACTCAAAACCACATTGTTTGATTTTTAAACAATTTATTTCCAAATTAGAGTGGAAAATAAGTATTTGGTCACCTACTAACAAGCAAAATTTCTGGCTGTCAAAGAGGTCTAACTTCAAATGAGGTCTCCACTCGTTACCTGTATTAATAGCATCTGTTTTAACTCATTATCGGTATAAAATACACCTGTCCACAACCTAATTCTCTCACACTCAAAACTCGACTATGGTCAAGACCAAAGAGCTGTCGAAGGACACCTGAGACAAAATTGTAGACCTGCACAAGGCTGGGAAGACTGCATCTGCAATAGGTAAAAGGCTTGGTGTAAAGAAATCAACTGCGAGAGCAATTATTTGAAAATGGAAGACATACAAGATCACTGATAATCTCCCTCCAGCTGGGGCTCCATGCAAGATCTCACCCCCAATAACAAGAAAGGTGAGCAAAAATCCCAGAACAACACGGACCTAGTGAATGACCTACAGAGAGCTGGGACCACAGTAACAAAGGCTACTATCAGTCACACAATGCACCGCCAGGGACTCAAATCCTGCACTGCCAGACGTGTCCCTGTGCCGAAGCCAGTACACATCCAGTCCCGCCTGGGGTTCGCTAGAGAGCATTTGGTTGATCCAGAAGAGGACTAGGAGAATGTGTTATGGTCCGATGAAACCAAAATAGAACTTTTTGGTAGAAACACAGGTTCTCATGTTTGGAGGAGAAAGAATACTGAATTGCATCCAAAGAACACCACCTGTGAAGCCGGGGGTGGAAACATCATGCTTTGGGGCTGATTTTCAGCAAAGCGACCAGGGTCTTTCAGGATAACAATGATCCCAAACACACAGCAAAAGGAAAAGAATGAATGGGGCCATCTATTGAGAGATTTTGAGTGAAAATCTCCTTCCATCAGCAATGACATTGAAGATGAGACGTGGCTGTGTCTTTCAGCATGACAATGATCCCAAACAATGCGAGGGCAACAAAGGAGTGGCTTCATTAGATGCATTTCAAGGTCCTGGAGTGGCCTAGCCAGTCTCCAGATCACAACCCCATAGAAAATCTGTGGAGGGAGTTGAAAGTCTGTGTTGCCCAACGACAGCCCCAAAACATCACTGCTCTAGAGGAGATCTGCATAGGAGGAATGGGCCAAATTACCAGCAACAGTTTGTGAAAAGCTTGTGAAGAAAATGTTTGGCCTCCTAAGTATTGAGATGAACTTTTGGTATTTACCAAATACTTATTTTCCACCATGATTTGCAAATAAATTCTTTAAAAATAAAACAATTTGATTTAGATTTTTTTTCCCACATTCTGTCTCTCATGGTTGAGGTTTACCCATGTTGACAATTACAGGCCTCTCTAATCTTTTCAAGTAGGATAACTTGCACAATTGGTGGTTGCCTAAATACTTATTTGCCCCACTGTAAATGTAACAGTACTTACCTGACTTAACAGTTTTCACATGGAGCATGGGAGTCATGCCAAGATCTTTAAAAAGTTAAGAATCTTTTACTTTTTTTGCTTTCAGGTTGATGCTAAATTTTGTTGAGAAAGTTAATGCATAAGTAACAATAAAGAATAGAAAACAAAAACACCCTAAAGAGAAATATCAATAGAATCCAATACTGTGAAAAAGTATTTGCTCCCTTCCTGATTTCAGTTTTATATATCACAGAAAGGTTTCAGATCATCAAACTAATTTCAGTATGAGACAGAGACAACCGAAGGAAATAGAAAATGCAGTTTCTAAATGATTTTATTTACCAATTTAAAAAAAACTTGTCTGGCCCTTAGTGAAAAAGTAATTGCGCTCTTAACCTAATAATGGGTTTGCCACCTTTGGCAGCAATAACTGAAATCAACCATTTACGATAATTCGTGATGAGTCCTTCACAACGCTTTTGAGGAATGTTGGCCGACTCTTCTGTGCAGATTTGTTTCAATTCTGTAATATTTGAGGGTTTTCTAGCATGAACAGCTCGTTTCATATCAAAATACAGCATTTCAATAGGATTTAAATCCGGATTTTGACTTGACCACTCCAAAACCATTTTTTTGCCATTCAGAGAAGGACCTGCTGGTGTGCTTTGTTCAGACATAGGCTTTATCATCATCATCATCGAATAATCAAAAGACAATTGTCATCATACACAGCTGCGCATAACGAAATTGGTGGTGCTACTCTACAAAGTGCGCTTTCCCGGTAAAATACATAAAATAAGTAATATAAAAATATAAGAGTCACATCCTGTTAAGGTGAATACTAAAAAAATGCCTAATCTAAGATATTATTACTATCCACGGAGATCCCGGTGGTCTCGAGATGTCCTCGGGGACATTGCAGGTTGATTGGCAATCTGCTGTGATGGATATATCGCATCTCCTCCCGAAAGCAACCAAATCCTGGCGACTGTAGAAAAGTTTGCCTCGCAGATGTTAGCAAACAACGACAATACTGAGGAAAGAAAACACCAAACTGGAGAGCAAGAGCCAGCTGCAACCGTGTGCGCCGCCATCTTGGATCACATACCTCCTCACTATCTTCTCACTTACCTTCAAACAGCCAGCAAGAGGCAGATCACCGCCCAACGTCTTTCATGTTACCTGACCCCGAAGTTATTGCACAGAGGGGATTGTGTGTCGTGCTACCGCAAGTTCAGAGTCCTGATGGCTGTGGGGGGAAAAAACTGTCCTTAAGTTTATTTGTCCGTGCTTTGTGAGACCTGTAGAGTCTGCCAGAGGGCAGCAGCTGTAACAGGTTGTGACCAGGGTGGTATGGGTCACTGACAATGTTCCCGGCTCTGCTGAGGTAGCGAGAACTGGCAATGTCTTCCAGTGAGGGCAGAGAGCAGCCGATGATCTTCTGGGCAGTGTTGATCACTCTCGGCATGGCCTTTTTGTCTGCTGCCGTGCTTCCAGTGTACCACACTGTAATGCGGTATGCCAGGATGCTCTCTACAGTGGCTCTATAGAAGGTTACCAGAAGCTTAGTGTCCAAGTTGTTCCTCCTGAGAACCCTCGGGAAATTGAGTCGTTTCCGGGCCTTCTTCACCACTGCCGTTGTGTTGGTAGACCAGGAGAGCTTGTCCATGACGTGGACCCCCAGGAATTTGAAGGACTGGACCCTGTCTATGCATACTCCACTTATGAGGAGTGAGGGGCCAGATCTGTGCGGCATCTGCGAAAGTCCAGGATTATTTCTTTAGTTTTCGTGGTGTTTAGTCTGAGATTGTTCACCAAACACCACGAAGACAGTTTGTTGACCTCATCTCTGTAGGCAGACTCATTCCCCCTGAGATGAGTCCGACCACAGTGGTGTCATCGGCAAATTTGATGATGGAGTTAGACTGGTGGGTCGGTGTAGAGTCGAATGTGTACAGGGAGTACAGAAGAGGACTCAGTACTCAGCCTTGAGGGGAGCCAGTGCTCAGTGTAATGGAGGAAGAGAAGTGGGGACTAAGTCTAACAGTTTGTCGACGGTTGGTTAAGAAGTTCTTAATCCAGCAGCAGATGGAAGAGGATAGTCCAAGTTGGGAGAGTTTGTCAGCCAGAATGTCCGGTATTAGTGTTGAAAGCTGAGCTATAGTTAATGAAAAGCATCCTCACGTAGTTCCCATATATTTATCTTGAGATAAAAGACAAATTTTGACATACGAGCAGACAGCGGACACGAGAGACTGCTCATAAGAACATCAAGGGCACTGTTTCTCTCCCCGCAACTCCCTCGTGTAATGTCTCTATGGTCGCAACTCCCTTGTGTAATGTCTCTCCGAGCACTGGGCGGAGCGTTGCATTTTTTCAGTGTTTTTTCCCTGTTAGTTGGTGCGAATGCTGTATATACTATTTCTCGTTGGCAAGTGGTCGTGCGTTATCCTATTGTGAGGACATTTGTGTGCATCATTTTGGGAATATTTTGAAGGGAATACAATAGCAAAAATGTAGGTTGCATCTGAAAGCCAGGGGGGAGGCGGCGCAAATAGAGCCAACCCGACCGGGAGAAGAAAGGTATCAAATTTTAAAACAAAATTAGAATTAAGTTTAGGGTAAGGATAGATGAAAAAAAATGGGTCTGCATCGTAATCCAAGTTCATTTAAATTTGTTTTTGTTGTTACAAGCGCGTTACCGTGCAAAAATTTTAGTAATATTAAACCACTAGTTATTTGTTACTTTGTTAATAGATAGCGAAGTAGAACAAATAAAAATGTTTTTCCAATCCAATATCCTGTTTTTGGTGTTTTTTTCAGAGGGTTGGAACGAATTAATTTGTTTTTAGTTCATTACTATGGGAAATGTTCGTTTGAGTTACGAGAAAATCGACATACGAGCTCAGTCCCGGAACGCATTAAGCTCGTATCCAGAGGTACCATTGTAATTTGTTTTTAGTTCATTTCTATGGTAAACCTTCATTTGAGTTACGAGAAAATCGACATACGAGCTCAGTCCCGGAACGCATTAAACTCGGATCTCGAGGTACCACTGTGTACCGCTACGGACACTCTTCCTGGTTGTGCTTACGTTACTTCCTTTTTTAATTTGTTTACGTGCATCCAACACCCTTTCAGAAAACATAAAGGAAATTATTCTACAGTTGTGATTATGAAATAAAAAGAATTCTGCTACGATTGTTTTTCTTTTTATTTCTTGTTCGAAAGTGACAATTATTGCAGTAACATAAACCATCGAAAAAAATTGAGATATTTCGACATTAGAAGCAATTTGGGCGCCACAACATCTTAAACTTCTGGTAATAAAATTTTAATTTCTGTCATTAAAAAGCATCTGGTTCTCATCAAGATAGACGTACAGACGCTCCCCTACTTACGAACTAGTTAGGTTCCGAGCGATTGTTCATAAGTTGAATTTGTTTGTAAGTTGATTCAGTGCTATATTTTGTATTATAACTTATGTTTAAGGCCTATATAAGTATATTGAAGGTTTATATAAGTGCATTTGTATGTTTAAGGCTTGTATAAGTAACACACATTGGTTTGTACTGAAAAAAACATTTAATAAAATGGAGAGAATATGTACAGTACTGTATATATATATATATATATATATATATATATATAGAGAGAGAGAGAGAGAGAGAGAGAGAGAGTAGCACTGTATGGCATCATTCAATTGATTTGCAAACTTTGTGCAACGTTCAAAATTTGGGTCCTGCTGCTCGATCTTTCTGTTTATAAATGGTACGGACGGTCGAACGATTCAAGTTGTATGCCCGTGCAACGCTCACCACTCTCACGCGCATCAAGCTTCGTTATTATTGCCACTCGTTTCAAATGAAATGGCTTGCCTCTTCCTTGCACCTCCCTCACTAGAAGCATTTAGCTTTTCACCAACCATATTGAATAATGGCTGCACAAGATATTTCATGATAAAAATGAAAAAGGTTCTTTGCGCACTGGAGATACGTCACGCACTTAGGCAACTTACGCAACTTACGCACTGCAACGAACTGGGCAGAGGAAGGTGGATGCTGGGTGAGCTGAGCTCACAGCGCCAGGCGTCGGTATTAGCGGCGGAAAGAAGCCTACTCGGAAAAAGGCGCGCAATACAAAATCGAACTTACGAACATTTTTCGACATAAACGCAATTTGTAGACATGTTCGTATGTACCGTTGTTCGTAAGTCGTATGTTCGTAAGTAGGGGAGCGTCTGAATTTCTTTTTTCAAATTGAATAATTTGATATTTTGCATTTACAAAGACAAGCATATTAACTTCCTTATGATATTGACCCTAATAATGTGCTCTTGATTCATACAGTATCTGAGAAATGCTACGTGCGATGATTTTTCTTAAGATTTTCCCTTCAAAGTAACGCATTTGTATTCCCGATTAAAACCATGACTATGGAGGTGAAAATTGTGAATCAAGGGGCGGCGTATATCCTAGAAATTGTAAAATTCAACAATTTTAATAGTGCCGTTAATATGCGAGTACATACGTTAAAACAAAGGCATTTTTAATTTAGGCTGTACCCCTGGTACGAAGATGCAAGAACCAGCAGTTTCATACAAATATACACTTACGTAGGATTTATGATGGCCTCCAAGATTTCCAGAAGTGTTGAGGAAGAGGACAGAAAAAAGCCTTCTGTTAGAGATTGCACACTGCATACTCCTAATCTGTGGCAAGAATCACAATAACATTAGAAATGAATACAGAATAAGAGATGCAGTTTTCCAGGTTGAGAAGTCAAGAAGTTTTAAATATTGTCTGTAAAGCAAATTTGAAACCCATAGTTGTGGGAAAAAAAGCCAATTTCACTCATGGCATTGAATGTTTTTTTGCACATAAACATGTGAGTAGTCTTTCATTTTTAATAACATCAATCTGTGAATTAGAGAGATGTATCCCAGTGTAAAAAAATGCACTGCATTTTTACTCCTTAGTTCACGGTTCTTGTTTGAGAATCAACTTCTTTCTTATACTGCCGTGGTGTTGATAGACCAGGAGAGCTTGTCCATGACTTGGACCCCCAGGAATTTGAAGGACTGGACCCTGTCTACGCATACTCCATTCATGAGGAGTGGAGCCAGATCTGTTATGCGTTAAAAAAGTCCAGGATTATTTCTTTAGTTTTCGTGGTGTTTAGTCTGAGATTGTTCACCAAACACCACAAAGACAGTTTGTTGACCTCATCTCTGTGGGCAGACTCATCCCCCCATCCACTGAGATGAGTCCTACCACAGTGGTGTATCGGCAAATATTATGATGGAGTTAGAGTGGTGGGTCGGTGTACAGTCGTATGGGTACAGGGAGTATAGAAGAGGACTCAGTACACAACCTTGAGTGGAGCCAGTACTCAGTGTAATGGAGGAAGAGAGGTGAGAACCAAGTCTAACAGTTTGTGGACGGTTGGTTAAGAAAATTCTTAATCCAACAGCAGATGAAAGCGAATAGTCCAAGTTGGGAGTTTGTCAGCCAGAATGTCCGGTATTATAGTGTTGAAGATTGAGCTATAGTCAATGAAAAGCATCCTCACATAGTTCCTATGGTGCTCCAGGTGGCTCATTGCTGCGTGTAGAGCTATGGCGATGGCTTCCTCAGTGGACCTATTTGCTCTATAAGCAAACTGGTAAGGGTCAACTGAGGGAGGTATTGTATCCCTGATGTGAAGGGCGGCCAACTTTTCAAAGCACTTCATAAGTGCAACAGGCCTATAATCATTCAGGCTGTCAATGGTTGTCTTTTTAGGGACAGGGATACTGGTAGCAGATTTCAGGCAGGAGGTTATGATGGATTGTCGCAGTGAACAATTGAAAATCTTTGTGAGAACCACAGTCAGCTGGTCAGCACAGGCTTTGAGCACCTTGCCAGGTACTCCGTCAGGGCCAACAGCCTTCCTGGTGTTCACAGTCCGCAGTACCTGTCTCACTTCATGTTCCTGAACCTTCAGTGTACTGCTGCAATGTGGTGGATGTGTTGAGACTGAATCCGATTTGTCAGTCTCAAAGCGGGCAAGGAAACGGTTCAGTTCCTCTGCTAGTGAGGCATCTGTGTTAACAGACACCGCATTATTGTCATTGTAATTGGTGATGTGTTGTATTCCCTGCCACATCTTTTTGGGTTATTTTCTGTGAAGTGCTCCTCAATTTTCCTTGTATATGCTGCCTTGGCCTTTTTAATGACCCTCTTCAGGTCTGCTCTGGCAGCGCTGTATTGTAAATTGTCCCTTGACCTCAAGGCGGTGTTACGGCATTTAATGAGTGCCTGTGTCTCACTGGTCATCCAGGCTTTTTGGTTAGGAAAAACCTGGATACGTTTATTAGCAGTGAAAGTGTCCGTACAGTTTTTGATGTAGGGAAGTAGTGTCCGTGTAGTCCTGGAGGTTGTGGTGTTCAAAAAGTTCCCAAATGGTGCGGGAAAAACAGTCCTGCAGCTGAGAAAGGGCGTCCTCAGGCCATGTTTTTATTATCTTTATTTGTGGCCTTGTTAGCCTTGGAGTGGGGTGTATGCAGGCGTGAGGGACAGGCAGAGATGGTCGGATCCAGCAAGGTGGGGGAGGTGTGTGGCTCTATAAGCATGTTTATTTTTCGAATAAACATGGTCCAGAGTTTTATCTCTTCTTGTGTCACACTTCACGTACTCGATAAATTTACGCAGAACAGTCTTTAAACATGCTTTGTTGCAGTCACCGGCGACAATAAGAACTCCATCGGGGTTGCCAAGCTGCTGTTTGTTTACAGTCGCTAGCAGGAGGCTAAGTGCAGTGCTAACGTTAGCATCCGGTGGGATGTAAACAGCCATTACAATGATTACCGTTAGCTCCCTTGGTAGAAAGAAGGGCCTGCACAGAACTGCCAAGAGCTCTAAATCAGGAGTTCAGTGAGTGTTAATGATCCTACTGTTGCAGCACCAGTCCTTGTGTATGTACATACTTTTTTGAAATCCAAGCCTACCAGATGATTCCTGATGCTGCTGGCCGGGTGGCCAAGTATTCGAGATGCTGCTTATTAGAACAGCATGACTGTCTTTCTCGCCACATCTCCCTCGCGCAAAGATATCTACGGCCATACAGGTTGCATTTTTTACTGGAGATAGTCTGACCGAGTTGATAATCTGCGAAAAAGCCAGCAGAATCTACATGGACTTGAAAGCAAAGTAAGCATCTGAAAATGACACCAGCGAAACTCTTCAAAGCGAGTCGTGGCTGGTTCGATAATTTTAAAAAACAAACACTCGGTTCTGAGGCATGGAGAAGCCAGGAAGTTCTGACTCGAAAGCCGCGACGGAATACATTAACATTTTTGCCTCGGTTATTGCATGAGAAGGTTTAAATTTAGTGTAACGTAAAAATAAAACTTAGATTTAAGGGTGTGTGTATAGTAATCTAAGTTCATTTAAGTTACATTTAAAGTTTGTTATGTTACGAGAGCATTGCCATCAAGTCTTTCTCTGTCCTTTTCTCTCCCTCCTCCGTGCATTCCGCGCTACCGCTTCTCTGTATTGAATAATGTCATATTTTAGTATTGAAAATAATAACGTTACTTTGTGAGTTGGTGAATTACAACAAATAAAAATGTTTTTCCATTTTAATATCCTGGTTTGGGTGTTTATTTCAGAGGGTGGGAACAGATTAATTGGTATTTAGTTCATTTCTATGGGGAAAAAGTGATATGAGATTCGAGTAAATTGACATACAAGCGCGATCCCGGAATGCATTAAGCGCGTATCTCAAGGTATTATTGTATTACAAGATTAGATTTGAAATAGGAAAGGGAAGTCCATATTGAAATAATGCAAGATTCAAGTTAATATTACAGGATTAAAGTTGTTTTATAGCCTTTTTAAAATGAAATGTGAACCAGAAGTTGTTTGGTTTCATGGGCATCCACTTTTGGTGACGTAAAATTTGTGTGACCACCAAATGGCTTTTCAACAATAATATGAAGTGTTGGGTTCACCAATAGATTCACTTTAAGATGAGGAAGACATCGGAGGCATATTATGCTTTATCTTGCAAGAGAGAATCGATCCTGACTCGCCTTCGTCCCAGATCATTCTAAAGAATCAAATCCTCTCCTGCCCATTTTATTGCATTAGAGCACATGTCTCAAATCGATTCCAACGAGGGCCGCAGTGGGTCCTGGTCTTTGTTCCAACCGATCCAGTGCCGACATTTTAACCACTCGGGTGTCTTCTAAAATAAGTAGCACCTAACTTTAATTAACTGATTACACTTGCAAAAGGTATCCTCTTGTTGAGTTGGAATGAAAACCTGCACCCACTGCGGCCCTCGAGTCGTACGGTGTTTGTACGGTTTTTTTGGGGTTTGTAAGGGGAATCATAATCATTTATAAGGGCAGTTATCGGCAGAGGTTGACAGGTATGCCATTCTCTCATTTTTTCCTCGTCCATCCAGCCCTTTGGATTCGCCTTCACGATGACGCCGGCTGGAAACTTTTCTTTCGGCAGCGTCTTTTGCTTAAAAACCACCATTGGTGGTAGCTTCTGCCTATTAGCATGGCAAGCGAGAACGACAGTAAAAGCTGACTTCTCGTGCCCCGTTGTTCGTATCGCCACCGTGCTGGTCCCTTTCTTCTCGACAGTGTGGTCCACCGGGATGTCGAAAGTCAGCGGTACCTCGTCCATGTTCATTATGTGGTTTGGCTGTATAAGTTTGCCGGTAATCCTCTTGGTGCAGTAGGTGCGGAAAACGGCTAGCTTTTCAATGTCGTCCGCCGGAAGTTGCTGTGCCACGGTTGTCCTCGCTCTAATCGCTAGATGGTGCCGTTTCATAAAGCGAAAGCACAAAGACAGACCTCCTTGAAAATTTTCAATTTTCAATTCTTCCGCGAGTGCTTTTGCCCTCAGTCGAATGGTGACTGTGGAGACGTTTCTCAAGCTTTTCAATGTAGTCCGCCGGAAGTTGCTGCGCCACGGTTGTCCTCGCTCTAATCGCTAGATAGTGCCGTTTCATAAAGCAAAAGCACAAAGACGGACCTCCTTGAAAATTTTCAATTTTCAATTCTTCCGCGAGTGCTTTTGCCCTCAGTCGAATGGTGACTGTGGAGACGTTTCTCCCAGCTGCTCTTAGACCCAGAATCCACCTCTCCAGTTGATCTTCCACCTTGCCTTGTTCCCACGGAAACTCAGCTTCCTCTTATTGACTTGGCGAAGCTCATTCTCCTGCTTTCTCCATTTGCGAACCATAGATTTGTTTATGTTGAATTTCCTAGCCGCTGCTCTGCTCCACTGCATAATCGATGGTTTGAAGCTTGAACTGAGCTTCGTAAGCATGCCTCTTTGTATTATTCATTCTTCGTTTTGCAATAAAGCACATGCCCACACTAGTATATATAGGAACCTTGTAGGGGCGTGGCTTTAGCGTCTTCCCCCACACACCCCCTCCGCAAGCCTTCCCCACCAACGTCCACCTTTAGCGTCTGACCCCACCCACGTCCGCCTTCTCTCTATATAAGAAGCGTGTCGGCAAGAAGTGCTCAGTCAGGCTCTGAAGCTCGGAGCTTACACAGGGCGCTCTGCATTATAAGGCGCCCTGTCTATTTTGGAGAAAATTTAAGGCTTTTTAGTGCGCCTTACAGTCGTGAAAATACGGTACATATAAAGTACTGCTCTACTGAAATTTACAAGTTACGAAAAAAGTTCTGCAACCAATTAATTTTGTAAGTAGAAGTATGACTGTACGGTGATCCTTCCCTTCGCGGCTTCACCCCATCGCAGATTTTTTTCCAGAAAAAAAAGTTCATAAAAATGTGAAAATCCACGTTGAAACTTGCAAGCGGAAGACAAAAGAAGGTCAAAGTCACACAAATGAGGAAAAAATGGCGGGCAGCGGGCGGTGGCCGTAATTTTTATCCGAAAATACAGCTTTCTGGGCGGCCAGTAGCCCGTGTGAGGGTGGATTTTTATCAGAAATGCGAGCCCCGTGCAACCTTATGCCGTGGAGCTTATTTGAGAAACGTTTTGCTCGGCGAATTGGACGGCAGAGAGCACCAACAAAGGGGGACTTTTTTTGTTGAAAAATGCGATCCCGGTGGTGCTTATTTGAAAATAAAACTTGCCCCGTGAACTGGATGGCAGAGAGCAACAGCGAAAGGGGAATTATTATTATTATAATATATTTTTTTAGTTTTAGAAATGAGAGCCCCGGGCAATGTTCCCTCTAATTTTTTGTTGGTCTGAGCAGAAAGACAACCTCCCTGAGCGCACTGAGTACCAGTGTGAGCGACATCATCGGTACTCGGATGATTCGCCTAAAGACGTTTCGCCGACAGACGTTTGACAGACGGGCAGGTCGCCGAATGGACGTTCCGCCGGAGGTTTCGCTGAAACGGGATTTGCGCGCTCGCCCCACCCCCGGATCGTGTGTGTACAAGTTTTTCAACCTCAGCCCGCGGGCCATATACGGCCCGCTAGGATTTTTAATCCGGCCCGCCGCCGGTGTTGTCCAAATTATAGTAAAAATCAATGTTGGTCTACCATCAATGGCAGCCCGGGAATAAGCACTCTTGGGCGGGCAGATGTAGCAGAACCGAGCCGTAAAATGACAGCAATCGGGTCAAATCCATCCTAAAACAGCATTTAATGTTTAAATACAAATACTGGAGCTCTTTGGACATTAGAACCGAGCCCAGTGAAGTGAATTCCTCGGTAAAATGTCGCGATGATGTCGCGATGGAGGCAAAAAAACGTCCATATACGTCCATTCGCCAAACGGCTCAAAATGCTCTCAAATTCGGTCAAATCCAGCTGAAAACAGCGTTTAATGATTAAATACAAATACTAGTATTTGTATTTAATCATTAAACTAATAAATACTAGTATTTTTATTTAATCATTAAACGCTGTTTGAACGAACGTTCATTCGGCGACCTGTCCGTCTGTCAAACGTCCGTCGGCGAAACGTCTTTAGGCGAATCATCCGGTCACGACATCATCATTGTTCGCTATGGGCACACCAGTATCACACCTGCCACAAGGAGGTGCATGTCAATGTTCCCTCTAATTTTTCATGTAAAACATGCTGTAAAACACGAAAAACATGAGTGGACAGAGCTACTGCCACTGGCTGCCGCTTAAATGGCGCCATCATGGGGAAAGGGGTAAAAAAAAAATAAAAAAATAAAAAAATAAAAAAAATAAATAAAAATAACAAAATCCGTTTTTTTTTTTTACTGCGCGCCATATGATTGCCGCTGCGCAGAGAAGACGAGAGTAGTGCGCAATTGCGCACGCGCGCAGCTTAGAGGGAACATTGGCCCCGGGCGACATTACGGCGACTGGAATCGGTCTAGTCCAAAAACAGAACACTTTGGCCGGCAAGGATGGCGGGACGTCGAGGCGGAGCAACGTGGAAGTTGAGATTCCATCTAAGTTCGGGCAGTGCTCTGACATCATTGGCGCTTATTTGAAAATGAAACTCGACGAATTGGACGGCAGAGAGCACCAGCAAAGGGGGATTTGTTTTTTTAGAAATGAGAGCCCCGCTCAAGAGGCAGAGGAAGCAGTGTACAATGACGGGGATGAAGAACATGGTCTTAGTTTGTGAAATCTGCAGCAGATATTTGATATAGCATGCAGCTATATTTGCAACAGCGGGTCCAAGAGATTGATGACAACATGGTCACAGCCATTGAATATGGCAATCGTTCTGACAGTGTCATTTTCTTGTACAAAAATGTATTTCTACAAAAAACAGCAGTCACATCTCCGCATCACCATGTTCCTTGTGTGCAGAAAACCTAGTGAAGAGGACTTGGACTATAGCTCCCAAGCAACAGTTTTTTTTTAAATCAAGGGGAGAGTAACTATTTTCACTGTGATTACAGTACTTAAAGTATTTAAATTTTTTATAGATGATATTTAAATAATAATACATTACGGTGTTTTCATGTGCTTATAACTGCAATATTTAATGAATACACTTCTTGAGTACTTGGGTACTTTATTGTGTAGGCCTGAAAATATGTAGTTTGGTAGTAAAAATAGGGGTGATCCTACTTTCTGGTCTACATAATGCGCAAAATTAGATAGAGGGCTTACTGAAATTTTATTCAAAAAATTTATAATAAAATGCATGTATATTTTAGGCGCTTTTTAAAAACTATAACTCGTGGAAAGAAAATCTTCAGCTATATATTTTCAAAACAAATCCATTAAGGCCCTAAAATAATGCAGATCGAAACCAAAATCGATCGCAGGGCACAAGGAGACGGACAACCATTCACTCTCACAGTCATACCTAGGGGCAATTTAGAGTGTCCAATCAGCCAACATGCATGTCTTTGACTATAGCTCAGCCTTCAACACCATGAAACCGGACATTCTGACTGACAAACTCTCCCACCTTGGACTATCCTCCTCCATCTGCTGTTGGATAAAGAACTTCCTAACCAACCGACCACAAACTGTTAGACTTGGTTCCCACCTTTCTTCCTCCATTACACTGAGCACTGGCTCCCCTCAAGGCTGTGTACTGAGTCCTCTTCTGTACTCCCTGTACACTTATGACTGTACACCAACCCACCAGTCTAACTACATCATCAAATTTGCTGATGACACCACTGTGGTCGGACTCATCTCAGAAGGGGATGAGGCGGCCTATAGAGACGAGGTCAACAAACTGTCTTCGTGGTGCTCGATGAACAACCTCACACTGAACAACACAAAAACTAAAGAAATAATCCTGGACTTCCGCAAACAGAGCACAGATCTGGCCCCACTCCTCATAAATGGAGTTCGTGTAGACAGGGTCCAGTCCTTTAAATTCCTGGGGGTCCACGTGACGGACAAGCTCTCCTGGTCCACAAACACCACGGCAGTAGTGAAGAAGGCCCAGATACGACTCCATTTCCTGAGGGTACTCAGGAGGAACAACTTGGACACTAAGCTTCTGGTAACTTTCTATAAAGCTACTGTGGAGAGCATCCTGACATACAGCATCACAGTGTGGTACGCTGGAAGCACGGCAGCAGACAAAAAGGCCATGCAGAGAGTGATTAACACTGCCCAGAGGATCGTCGGCTGCTTTCTGCCCTCACTGGAAGATATTGCCAGCCCTCGTTACCTCAGCAGAGCCCGGAACATTGTTGGGGACCCGGACCACCCTGGTCACAACCTGTTCCAGCTGCTTCCCTCTGGCAGGCGCTACCGGTCTCACAAAGCACGGACAAAGAGGCTTAAGGACAGCTTCTTTCCCACAGCCATCAGGACTCTGAATTTGCAGTAGCACGACACACAATCCCCTCTGTGTAACAACTTCGGGGTGAGGAAACATGAAGGACGTTGGGCGGTGATCTGCCTCCTGCTGGCTGACTGAAGGTAAGTAAGCAGACAGTGGGAGGTAAGTGATCCATTTTATTCTTTGTTGGCATCGGTGAGGCAAACCTTTTCGCAGTCGCCGGGAGTTGGTTGCGCTCGGGAGGTGATGCGATGTATCCATCACGGCAGAGTGCCAGCAAGTCTGAAACTATCACTTGGTTGGGCTCTTGCCTGGGAAAAGCGCACTTTGTGGAGAAGCACTTTCAATTTCGTCATACGCAGCTGGGTATGATGACAATTAGGCTTTTGTCTAGTCAATGATGATGACAAGCCTAAGTCTGATTTTATTTTTATTTTTTTATTTAGAACGTGGGAGGAAACCGGAGTACCCGGAGGAAACCCATGCAGGCGAACATGCAAACTCCACACAGTTGGACCGACCTGAATTTGAACCCAGGACCCCAGAGCTATAAGGCCGACGTGCTAACCACTCGCACCACCAGGCCCGCCTTCAAGCCAAGTTAGAATCAAATTTTTGCATCTTGGTAACACGCAGCAAGACAAACTGAGGCTTTGGGAAAGACCTGTGAGCTTCTAAAACCATTAAAAGGGACCGTAAACCCAAAGTAAAAATGAATACATTGTTGGATCGGGTAAAGGAAAGACTGTCGTTAATAACCCTGGGAAATTTAAAAGAATGAAAAGATATGAGCAAATGGAATAGAAAAACAGCCTGGCATGCTGGTGCTGTAAGCTTCAATTTCAACTGTCAATCATACTACATGCACTTGCTAACGCTGATGGTATTTCATTCAGCATGTTTTTTTCTGTCAACACTATCATACATGTCAACCATATGAGCAAGAATATATTCGAAAAGAGACATGTTTAAGAGTGTTTTCCTCATTCTGCAGTAGAATGGTATTTTAAAATTGTTTTTGAAATGATCAATATGAATTAATCTAGTATACAATAGCACCAGAGCTGGGCGATATGACGAAAATTGTTATCACAATTATATAGATATCAGTCGATATCGATAATTGTCACTTTTTTTCAAATTTGAAACTTCACACAGTAAATTCATTTCATGTTTTTTCAAATTTGAAACTTCACACGAGTTAATAAACTACTTCCCTCCTTATTCATTTATACAAGTTTGAGTTTGATTAATTTAATAAGAGAGAGCACATATTTATGAACAATATTCATGTTAATGAACATATTTATGAAAATAAGTAAGATTGTATTTTTGTTGTTCTGTTGTGCAATAGAAATAAGACATCTTGCACTATGAAAAGTAAAGCATAAAATCTGCAGAAATGTTCATAGGTTTTGTGAAATATGGAATGTATTTCTCTTGTATTCTTCAATTCGTTTTAGCTTTAGCAACTAGAATAGAATTTTACTGACACTTACTGGTCAAGGTCTGTCATCACTTTGTATATAGCAACTCCCCTTTTGTTGTTCCCTCCTAAAGTTTGTCTCCACCTACCTTCAATAAAACCCCTCCCAGGCCTCAGGAGTATTGAATTTGGCACGAGCAGAGCTACCAGATGCACGAAATTTCATCTGAGTTTAGACTAATGGCAATCACCTGGTTCAGCTTATTTAATTATATATTTATTCATGTATTTATTTCTTGACCTACTTATTACCTATCTATTTATGTCTAAAATGCCTTTCCTATTCCTGCATCCTCACCCTCTTGCCACTGGAACAACGAAATTTCCCGAATACGGGATGAATAAAGTTATCCAATCCAATCCAATCATTTATTTTCATTTGATTGTTTTGTATTATTGATTAATTTTGATCCCACATCCCTGTCTCCACATCTTGCGTCACACATTTAAACTGCAAATTTCCATCTTTAATATAATGCAAACAACGATGATTGAAATCTAAACACAAGTTAACAATTAATCAATGTCCCTAAATTAGATTAGATTAGATAACTTTATTCATCCTGTACACGGGAAATTCACTGTCACAGTGTCACAGTAGCAAGAAGGTGAGAATATATTGAGAAGTCTTTGGTAAAATTTTGTGGTCAAATCCATAAATGTTGCTATTTTAAATGAACAACACCCACAAAAAAGGACAGAAAGCTAAGTAATGAAGGATATTATAAAAGTATGAAAAGCTGCAAGAAGTACGGCAACATGAAATTTAGTGTTACCTGGTGTCAATGTTACTGCTAGATGCAGTATCTCCTGTGGACTGTACAGGTGTGCCAGCTGTCAATCCTACCTGATACCATTTGTCCACTGTTTCAATGTATTCAGCAGCCAACTATATGAATGAAAAAAAAGGGATATCATATCATCATTCACTTTTATACAGAGAACTAAAACAAAATGATGACGTCTGGGATATGATAACTCTCTCTGCCTCAAGCATTCTCCGAAAAGACTTCTGAAATGACTATTTTGTCTCATCCTCTGAGTTAAAGAATATTGTGCATGATATGCATGTAGACATGGAAGGTATCATATGAAAGATTGGATTCAGATTTTTTTCTGAAAGAATATTGAGGTTCTCCCTTATTCCATTCTTTAATAACCATTAGGAAATATGTAAAATGAGGAAAATATGGTGATGTACAAAACAGAATATTTGTATTTTGTGAAAAGATGTTATGTATTGGTCAAAGTGTCCCAATTTAGTATGAAAGATGTGGGGAAAACACACAAAAATTAGAGAAAATTATAAGGAAATTATTTATTAATGTCTTAAAATAAATAAAGCATGTGAAAATGTGCCCTGGAGGGCTGAAATGTCTCCCTCCACGTCCGTTATAGATGAAATACCCGTGTTTGTCCGCCAGATGACGACAAAAACCCGTAGTATATTTTAGACTTTTACTTTGTGCCCTGTGTGTGTGAAAATATGTGCCACAGTGCATTTGTAGAGTTTAGAATCGCTTAATAGGGGGAATTCAAAATAAAATAACAGATAAGGAAATGCATTTACTTTGAGGGGTATTTTGTAATTTGGATCTTTTGCGTATCTCGAGTCACTCATTTCCATATAAAAAAAATTCGTAACCTAAAACTTTCATACCTTGAGGCATTCGTAAGTAGAGGTGACTGTATTTTTTTTTTAATTTAGTAACAACTTATACAGCTGAACAATTCCTTTTTTTCCATGAAAAAAACAAAACAGTAATAACTGAACAAAATATTCATTTTATACACTATCATTGTGGACAGTCTTTCTGCCGACAGATAAAGCTCTCCCTTGTTTGCCATGTTGTTAATTCTTTACATTCTTCTTTGATTCTTATTTTTCATGATATTTTTTGTCAATATTTTTTAAGTACAACTACCATATTTTCACGACCGTAAGGTGCGCAATCTTAAAAGGCTGTCTAAGTTGCAGGAGCAATTTCTGTTTTTCACCCATAAACAAGGCGCTCCACATTATTGGGCGCATCATACAGCAGCATGTATGCACACGAAAATATGACAGGCGCACGAGAAAAACATGATACGCTAACATGAAACTTACACCAGCATGCATGCTAGCATATGTCTTTAAAAAGGAGGCGAGAGAAAAACAGTTTGGGTGTCCTTTCTTGTAGTAATGTACAGTGTATCCATGTTAATTCGAGCTCAAACATTCACAAATCCGACATGAAGAGTTCGGCAAATTTGCAGTTTAACATGCCAAGTTCCATTTTACTGTCTTGGATTATTTAAAACATGATTGTGTTGCGCATGTGTGTCTACTCTGCATACCAAATTATTATGAAGCGTATATTCTTCTATGATATTTCTATATAGTGAATGCAAATGATAGTGTTTGGAGAACTTAACATTTCCCAATTTGCAACAAATTTAGCAGATTAATAGACAAAAATTACATATGGTGGTTTTGGGAATATTGCACAAAAAAATGGCTCAACAGTGCCCACTCTAATTTTTTAAACCAGCATTTTATGCACTTCAACATTGAGCTACTAAATATGGTGACTCAATACTTTGCTCCAAATTGCACAAAAAAGTCCATAGCACCCAAGTCCCAAACCAAACAAGAAGTCAGCCAAATTTGCTCAAAGTTGGAAAAACAGGCAATATTTGGCATATTTTGAGCATCAACAAAAGAACGCTATTTTTTTTTAATTTGAGGTCTACGGATGAAATTCAAGAAGAAGAAAAAATGCAAGTATCTAGCATAAAACGTGAAACAACTCATGTTCCCGCCACTGCTCGCTCGGGGCACAACAATCCTACCTTGGTCCCGGGGGAGCCATCTTACCTAGGGCGCTGCTGTCTAAACCTAGTTAAACGTGCTCTGACCGGCTAGACACGAGATGAGTAACCTTGATTTTGAAATTTAAAAAAAAATCCACTTTGATTTTTTTTCATTTTATTTTTTTTGTTTGAACGTGACAACTATTGGATTAATATGATCCATCGAAATAATTGAGATATTTTGACATTAGAAGCAATATGGCTGCCACAACATCTTAAACTTCTGGTAAGAAAGTTGTAATTTCTTAAAATAGAAAGCATCAGGTTCTCATCAAAATATACTTATTTTTTTTCAAATTGAACAATTTGATATTTTGCATTTACAAAGACATATTAACTTATGATATTGACCCTAATAACATTGTTTTGATTCATACAGTATCTCAGAAATACCATTTGTGATATTTTTTTCACAAGATTTTCCCTTCAAAGTAACACATTTGTACTCTCTATTAAAACTATGAACATGGAGGTGAAAATTGGGAACCAGGGGGGTGACTTACACTCGAGAAATTGGCAAGTTTAAGGGTGCGGTTTATACATGCAGGGGAGTAAATACGGTAATATTATTTTTGCTGGGACAAATTAATTTCATAATGGGAGATCAGGGGACAGTATTTTGTAATATGAATGAACCAAATGTGGCGGATTGTTGTGTGTCATTTCAAAGGTGTGTTGATGTTATTTCTGTCATGTTTATTTGGGGGTTTTGGTGGGTGTGTTTCCTTGTGTCCTGTCCATGTGATTGTATGAGTTTCACCTGCAGTCTTTTCTGGCTCTCGTTCCCTTGTGTGACACAGGCGTTGGTTATTGTCATCAACCCCTGTCTGTGTATTTAAACCCCATGTTTGTGTGCATCAGCGTTTGACTATTTTCTGACTACGTTATGTGCCTTTCGTAAGTGTGCTTTTCCTGTTCAGCTTTGGCTCTTTGTTGATTTTCCCCAGTTCTATGATTGTAAGGTTGTTTTATATTTGTTTTCCCCATTAACTCTTGAGTTTGTGCACCAGCATTTCCCTTTTTGTTGCCAGCTTATATTGTGGAATATTGAGGCCCCGTTAATCTACATAACAACTATTGTGGCAGATAACATGTGTGCAAGAGCCAGGGTCGGCTCGCCTTAAATATATCAGACATTGCCAAAAAGATGACGTAGGGGGGCAGATGTCTTTCACGTTCTCACTGTACGGTGCTCAAGCTTTAAAAGACGCTGAGTTGTTCAATTAAGTAGTTCTTGCTTCCGGTCTGCAACCAGAGCGTGTTGTGCATTTTTCCTTTCCAATACTTACTGCTCCTGGGTCTGAATCCGCTCGACAGCCGTGGTATTCAGAATAGTGTTTCCTCATAGCTCTCTGGATATGTTCTGTAATCCTTCTCACATACAGCTAAATTACCTTTCATCTACGTTCTGCTTAATTTGTTTGTTTTTTCTTTACCCATATTGTGTTGTCAGGGTGTCTGCAGGTTGGAACAAGTGCAATTTTAGACTATTTTAGACCATTGTGGGTTAAATTTAAGACCTTCACAAAGTATTAAAAATAAGAAAAATCAGACCCAGATTGCATTCAACTGACATTTATTATCATTGAAACAAACAGAGACTACAACACGCAACATTTTTTTTTTTTTTCTAAAATAATGCCTCTACGTGAAAATTTTAAGTGGAAGCATTATTTTTGGGAAAAAAAAAACTGAAAATGTTGTGTTTGCCTTCATCGTTTGTGTCGAGCCCATTAGGTCGCGTATGCCATTTGATATCTGGAAAGACCGTGCACGGCGCTTAAATACCCTTTTCCGGGCTGGATAACTCGAAGGAGCGCCTGGGTTCTCGACGGTTTCGACGACTAACCCTCTGAAAGAGACATCTGGGGTCATATCTGGTAAGTCCACGTGAATGTCTGCGTTTGTTGACGGGTTCCAAATGCGCGAAGGGGCATTGCACGTGAGGTCCATTTTTTTAAAATGAGACTCGCGTCCAGGGGACTGCGACACGCGTCCAGGGGACTGCGTTAAAAACCCTGGGTATACTAGTCGCTGCCAGGTAAAGAGACAGAGCATGAGTCTATAAAACTTGGGGCAGTTTGGGGTGTCCTGTGCCGTGGTCCGGAAAGGTACAAATATAACTCTGACAGTATATCAAGCTAGGGTATACATTTGTGTTGCGTGTGTTACGTGTTGCGTGTGTTACGTGTTGCGTGTGTTACGTATGTCCTTCCGCGGAAAAGAAATTTGCTAACTGATAACTGAGTGCACGCGAGCTCCATCCAAAGATGGGCAGCTCGAATGAGAAAGCGGCTAGCGACGACGATCCAAAACAGCGTCTGCCGTGTAGAGATTGGAAGTTTGTTGAAAGTCAAAGCGCTACAAGAGTTAAACACCTAAACTTATGGATAACCGAGTATGGGTTTACTGGACAGCTTAATATGCATAAAATACTGGATTTACAAGATAAAATGCGCGTTAAGCACAAGAGTAATCTGTGTAAAATGGATAATGATGGATATGAGGATACAAATTATTGGTTTTTGATGGCAAAAAAAGCGTTGTGATGGGAACGTTAGGAAAATTGAGCGGAGTGATAGCCAAAATGTTGATAACAGCGGGGCCGGAAAAGCAGAGCCTTCTGTCTTGTTCCACAGAAAGAAGGGTGATAAAACGGGTCCGTTGTGTGAAAAAATAAAAGATAGCGAAATGTTACCAAGGGGTTGGAAAAAAAAAACAAAAAAAAACAAATGAGGTTAAACAGAAATCGGGTTTTCAAAAATGCTATGTGCTGGGTTTGTGGAAAATTGGGGCATATATCGCGTGATTGCCTGGACAAAAAGGTCTCTAAAAAAAAGACAGGCCTACTCAAAATGATTTTAATGAGGATTTTGAACATGAGGATGTGGAGCTAATTTTAAACCAGAGATCACATTCTTTGTGAATGAATTCAATTGGAATTTTTTGTGTGATGCTGAAAGTTGTAAAACAGCAATTAAAATGGTTATTTCCAAGTGCTAGACATACTTTTTAATAGTATCTAAATGTGTGGTTCCCATGACTTGCGCGCGGACCGCACAAGCGACTAAAATTTTTGGGGGACCCCTTCCGTGGAGAATATTACAATTATTGGCCTTGAGGGCGCTGAAGCAAACTTGAGGGCAGAAATGGGTTTTGCTATGATATAGTTGTGCTTGCAGCATATTGTGATTATGGGGTCTTGGCAAACTATGGTGATATAGTTGGATATAGGGAGAGTAATTAATTTAGTGTAAATAATTTAGTCTTCTCTAAAAAGCGTTATAATTGTGTGCACAGGAGGACAAAAAGAGAAAAGAGAGCGTTTTGGAATTTGTAAACAAAAGATAATAATGCTGCAGAAGGTCACAGTCAGCGGCTAAGGGCGCGCTTCCGTTTAAACATTTCAGAATAAGAACAAAACATGGTCTGCAAGGGATGCAGGGTTCCGCGATTATCTTCGCATTTATTTTTGGGAGTTAATCAGAAATGGCTTTCGAGGTGATAGAAAATCTGTTTGGCAAAGATTGATTTGGTAAAAGCTTTGGAATTGGGAATAATACTATTATTATTATTTTATTTTTTGTTTTGTGAAGTTCAAAGGGCTCTTGATTGAGGAGAGCTAGTTTTGGAGGATAAAACGATATTATTACAGTTTTTGAATGGTTGGTTTGTTCAAAATACTTCAATATAGGTGATTGGCTGGTTAAAGAAAAATGAATGGAAATTTGTTTTTTTTACAATATTATGGCATATTGGTGACAATTTGAGGGTCCTTTATTAAGCATTGAAAATTATAATTAGGAAATGCCTAGTAAAAGGTTGATTTCTCTAATTTAATTATTGTAGATTTATCTTGTGGTAACAGAGAGCTATATGAAATAGCTCTTATCTTAAGTAAACATAGTATGGGGTGATTTACAAATTATGTCTTAGGTATTAAGAGTTATTTGGTTGTTAAAGAGATCAGACATGAAATTAACAATGCAGAAATGGCATGAGAAATTTCGTGGCATTCGTCCAAATTATTAGGTAAATTGAACCTGGCTGGGGTAGATAAGATAATTGATTTAGGATAGGCATAGTTTCCCTAGAAGAAACATGGAGCGTCTTTAGGTGCACAAAAGACTTTCACTGTTTGGCCTGAAGGGGGATATGCTTTGGTATAGGTCATATTGATGACTATTGGGACGTTACTGCCTATTGCTTTAGGGGCATACAAATTAAGAATTTAGCCAAAACTTACTGCATTGCAATTATGGGGTTAATACACCTGAATGTTACGGTGATAACGATTGGCAATAACAAGCTTAGATAAAGGGGAATATCTACAACAAATTCAGGTGGGGCCTTTCATGGTGTGAACCAAGTGATGAAATAATGTCTATGTTTTAAAAATAACATCTCCAAATTATAAAATATCAACCTTGGAGAAATGCTTTAAGTAGATGGGTTGACTAGAATGGGCAAAATTCATAACATTGAAAGGGGGGGTAACTTAATGCAGAACAATGAGATAAAGTTTTTTACAAACGGTTAAAATACTAAAAGGGGGTGTGTGTGTGTTCCAATGTATCACAACTTTTCCGTTATTGCATTATTGGCGAATAGATAGTTAATCACAGCCACTCGCATGGCAGTCTACATGCTGACTGAGTGGGGTAAGGGGCGGTGGCAATTGATATGTGGCATGTGAATCTAATACATTAATTATCTAGTTTCTTCAGGCATCAATCTTGCGGTTCGAGGATCTACTAATTCGGAGTGGATCCAGACCTTCCGGAGTGTGGAGTATTCCTGGTGTTCTCAAGAATTCGTAGGTTTTCTCTGGGTACTCCAGTTTTACTCCAACAAACCAAAATTATGGATGATTGGGGGAGCACTCTAAATTCCTTGATTATGAGTGCGAGCGTGGATGTGTCTGTCTTTTGTGTTTCAATTGGCTAGCCACCAAGATATATCAATATTCTAATATCAAGGTGGAATATTTCTGAAATCGCTGATAAGCCTTTCAAGGACGGCGGTGGCAGAGTAGGACAGAAACAAAAAGAAAAGAATTTCGCCAAATGAAATTTTTTTGATTTCTGCAATGCGAAATTTTGGGAACCTGGGGGACTAAACAAAAACAAAATACTTATCTAGGAGGGCTACCATTTTGTGTCATGGTAAATTTCATGCCTCAAAAAAAAAAAAAAAAAAAAGGGGGAGGTTATATATATTCAATTTAAATGCAGATATATGGCCAAAACACGGGCGATTCCCCCTCATGTCAAGCTACAAAAGCTACATATCCATTTCAAAGGATACATATGGATTTAAACAGATTGGGGAAACCTTGTTGCAGAAACTGGTCTAGATTGGCAAGCTTGGATGACACACCCGTGCGAAAAAACCATCAGGCCTTCGATAAAATTAAACCATACGGTGGGGGCATTACAAATCATTATTCAGACTGACAAATTAACTTGTGGATCCTTGTCTGACGTTTTTCCTAAGTCCATGGGCTGGTGGAGAAGACTCTTTTTACAAAATTCTACAATTGTGTCTCAACAACAATGACCATGTCTATGAGACGGTAAGAAAATCGTCAGAGATGGAAACACCCGGATCCGCCATAGTAAAATTAAAATCTGAGATGACCAGAGAATTCATTTCCGCAACAGGGAGTTCCCAAACGGGAGGCGGTAAGAAAAATTGGTTATTGTTGATGGATGCAGCTATTACTTTAAATCAAACCTGCATAACATGTATGGGGCCCCGCCCTCTCTTAAGAGTAGTACCCGCGCAAATTACCCCTGATTGTGTAAAGGAGATAATGACAAAAGAAGATGTAAGCCCAAAATGTATGAAATGGAATAATGTCTACCCAGTTACAACGGCAGCAAAGGACAAGCCTAACTTTTCAACACATGTCGCGTTTAATCATTTTACCTGCTTAGTCCTCACAGGGCACGGTCCGGCACTGGGAGCGATAAATGTGACGTGGTGTGCCCACGTCCTAAAACAGACTGCACCCCTGATTCCACGTTCTGACCTATGGTGGTGGTGGGGTCAAAACAAATTATACGACTCCTGCCAAAATGACAGCAGGACTTTGTGCCTTGGTCTCACTGCTATTACCAGTGTCTGTTTTTCCATCTACAGTAGAGGAGATACAATTGGCTGCACAGAAATCCGGTATGATGGCGGGCCCCTCGCGACGGCGTCGATCGGCATGGAGAGGATGATCCGACATACATTGATGCGATTGGCATCCACGGGGCGTACCAGATGAGTATAAGTTGGCTAATCAGATCGCAGCAGGTTGGGAGTATATTTTTCTTTTAATTACTCCAAACAAAAATGTTGATTGGATAAATTACCTGCATTACAATGTCCAAAAACTTGGAAATTATACCGAACAGGGATTTGTGGCGATAAAGGAACAATTGGCAGCCACCAGTCTTATGGCGTTCCAGGATCGCATAGCAGTTGATATGCTGCTTGCGGAGCAAGGGGGCGTGTGTGCAATGTTTGGAGATCAATGTTGCACCTTCATACTCAACAATACGTCACCCGGTGGGTCCCTCACCCAGGCCATTAGTGGCCTGCAGATCCTCAACCGCAATATGAAGAAGCATTCTGGAGTCGGAGAATTCCGCCTTGGAAAGCTGGTGGCATGTCCTTTTGATTTGGCCCAATTTGTTGCATTTTCCGTAGCCCTTTTTGCTACGATTTTGACATTATGTGGGTGTTGTATTATTCCCTGCTTAAGATCTTTGATAAGCCGACTTATGACCACTGCGATTGCCCCTACAAATTCTAAATTGCATGAATTATATCCCCTACTAATGAAACGTGCTGACAGCAGCAGTGAATTTCAAGAGCATGGTAGTTCCGAGGATGAAAAATATGGCGAAAATGATTTTGTTTTCTGCTTTCAGACCTGCCGAACGAGTAGGGCCTAAGCGGGTAAAATTAAAACAGCCAACGGAGATATCCCTCTCTTCTTGGATTTGCCATAAAATAAATAACGAGCATATAATAAAAGGGGGGAATGTTGGGTTCATTCTGGGATGTTACTATATGTTCATTTGGAATTAATGGAATAAAGCTGAAGGGAAGTTTTATTAAGGGGATCATGTGCAAATTTATAATATAGGGGGGAATGTTGGAGTAATCATTATTATAAATGTGTTTGCAATGAATATAAAGCCTTATAATATACATGCTTACTATATTAATCAATATATTTGCTTATTAGGAATAGTAATGCTCATCCTAAATGTGTAACTATATTAAACAATATATATATATATATATATATATATATATATGTGTTGATCGCTTTTATGTTAGAGTTGAATTAATATGTGAAGACAAACGCTTACGCCAAGGACGCTCTCCAGGACAGCTGGGTCCAGCGAGAGATACAAGTTCGCAAGGACATAAAACAATACACTGAGTTCTTGCTCCGAGGACTGAGTACTGGAAGATACACCTCAACCCTTTCCCCAGATGCAAGTTCGCAATGAAGATCGGTGAAGGACGCTTAAATTGTTGTTGGCTCAGCGGATGGCTATCAATCAACTCGCATATTTGTTTTTCCTTTGTGACGTTTGATATGGAATTGTTTTGTTTCTTGCTTACGCAATTGGATCGATTACTCGCATATTGTTTTAATTTGTGACGCTAGGTTGACGCTAGGTTTGCTTGATTATGGAATTGTTTTGTTTCTTGCTACCGCAATTGGAATCGATAACCTTGTAATTGTTTTGATTTGAAGCCTTAAATGGGCAGGACATAATGCCGCTCTTTAGAATAATCTTGTGGGGCGAGCGGCCGGATGTATTCTCTTCTTGCAAGAATTAAATGTGATGTGACTACAGATGCCTTTTTTATTGAAAGCTGAATTGGAAAAACCTAAGGATAAACCTACAATTGGATAAACCTAACAATGTGTCTGCCAACGAATAAAACTGGGCAATTCTACGAGACTCAAGTGCTGATTTCAGAGAGGCCTGGTGTTTATTGGATTTAACGTGGGATTCGAGTGCCTTTACTCCTAGGGTCTCGAGCTTCAATGGTATTTTGCACAATGTGCAGTAGGCCTCAGTGTCATTGTTAGGAACACGTTTGAGCCAGTCTGTAAAATCCTGTCGTTCGAGCCAGCAATCATTAAATCTGCATTTATCCATTGCTTATATTTTGTCCAACTGCCATTCATCTTGCATTACTCGACAACTATTTCCGCCTCGCACCAATATTCTGTGACGACCTACACACTTCCGCTTCACGTCTGTAGTTTTATTGTGCTTTCCGCTAACAGAACTATAAGGACAATAATCCACCCAAAAAATGGAACAGCGTAATAAATAGACGCAAGAAAAATATTTTTAAAATCTATTCTACATCGATATTTTGCACTTTTGCACTAGGTCTCAAATACAATTTTAGACTTAGTGGAAAATATCTCAGTATTTTAGATTTATTTAGGCCTAACATTGAAAATGTCTATTTTTAGACTTTTTTTTTTTAGACTTTCTTAGACTTGTCCTTAACCTGCCTGGCACATTTTGTTATTGTGCACATTGGATACTGACATCTATTGTGTGTTGCATGTGTTCTTTTTCTCCTGTGTTCTGTCCTCCAGGTACATGGATATTGTGACACGTTCTTTGGAGTGCTCTGATTACCCACAATTTGTGGATGATGCGGTGTTCAGATATCCAGAGAAGGTATTGCTCAGTGTGTGTGGGGTTTGCTGTATACTTTAATCTTGATGTTTTCATTGTCTGTGAGACAAATGTTCATGTCGAGAAAAGCAATGGATTGGTCTGGCTCCTCTTCAGTTGAATTTGATGCTGACTGGGGTACCTATGGAGTTGAGGTTATTTGTGAAGTGTTGTGCAAGTCCTATTTTGATTTTTTCCAGAATTTCTGTAGCCATTTTCTATTGATAGGTTGTATTCTCCTGCGGATGTTGAAAGTGCCCTTTGTTAAAGGTCGTCAATGAAAAATCCACAGATGGCGGCGCACACGGGTGCAGCGGCTCTTTGCTCTCCAGTTTGGTGTTTTGTTTTCTCAATCTTATCGTTATTTACTAACATCTGCGAGGCAAACTTTTTCTACAGTCGCCAGGATTTAATTACTCTCGGGAGGAGATGCGATATATCCATCACAACAGATTACCAATGAACCTACAATATCCCCGAGGACATCTCGAGACCACCGGGATCTCCGTGGATAGTCAGCCCGCTCAGAGTACGACGGAGACGGCGAAGGGAAAGAAAGCAAAAGTACGGATGCCGGGCGAGCCTAGCTGCTAAGCTAAGGAAACAACCGCACAGAACACTGCTTCCGAGTATCTTCTTGACCAACGTCAAATCCATCACACACAAAATGGACGATTTGGAACTTCAGCTTGCTACCAACAGCTTTGTCAGGAACTGCAACATTATTCTCATCACGGAAACGTGGCTACACCCGCAAATCCCCGACGCCGCGCTATTGCTATCTAGCCGCACGCTATACCGACACGATCGTTCGAAACAATCGGGGAAAAGCAAAGGGGGGGGGACTTTGCATGTACATACACAACGACTGGTGCTGCAACAGAAGGATCATTAACACTCACTGCTCCCCTGATTTAGAGCTATTGGCAGTATGGTGCAGGCCCTTCTATCTACCTAGAGAGCTAACGATTGTCATTGTAATGGCTGTTTACATCCCACCGGATGCTAACGTTAGCACGGCACTTAGCCTCTTGCTAGCGACTGTAAACAAACAGCAGCTTGGCAACCCCGATGGAGTTCTTATTGTCGCCGGTGACTTCAACAAAGCATGTTTAAAGATTGTTCTGCGTAAGTTTATCCAGTACGTGAAGTGTGACACAAGAAGACATAAAACTCTGGACCATGTTTATTCTAACAATAAACATGCTTTTAGAGCCACACACCTCCCTCCCTCACCTCCGATCATCTCTGCTTGTCCCTCACACCCGCATACACCCTACTCCAAGGCTAATACAAGGAAAATTGAGGAGCACCCCCCCCCACTGGGCCGCTCAGACCACAACCTGGTCCATCTGATCCCCACCTACATCCCTATGGTGAGGAAAATAAAACCTACCACGAGGATCATACAAAGATGGACCGAGGAGACCAGCATGGTACTGAGGGACTGTTTTGAGACCACTGACTGGGAGGTGCTGTGCAATTTACATGGTAAAGACATTGACAGCTTGAACCACTGCATCAGATTATATTAACTTCTGTGTTGAGAACATTGTACCCTCCAAGAAGGTCCGTTGTTTCTCCAACAACAAGCCGTGGGTCACCAGGGATCTAAGGGCCCTCCTGAACAACAAGAAGAGGGATTTTAGGTCTGGGGAGAAAGAGAGTCTGAAAATGGTCCAGAAGGAGCTGAAGAGAGAGATAAAGAAGGGAAAGACCATCTACAGGAGGAAGCTGGAGAACCAACTCCAGAGAGGCAACACCAAAGAGGTCTGGAGGAGGTTGAGGACCATTTCGGGCCATGGAGGGAACAGTGAGAGAGACCCGGAATCCGGCGGCAGGGAGTGGGCCAATGAACTGAATCAGTTCTTTAACATATTCAGTCATGCCCCCACTCCCCTGACCCCCAGACCAGAAGCAACGCTCCCCCTCGTTCTCCTCCACCTCTTCCTCCCCCACTTCCACCGGCCTCTGCATTACTGTCGATCAGGTGATAAAACAGCTAAAGAAGATTGAGGCAAGGAAGGCTACCGGTCCAGACGGCCTCAGCTCCAGACTACTGAGAGAGTGTGCGGATCAGCTTGGTAAAGTGATTTTGCATATTTTCAACCTCAGCCTCAGTCTACAGAAGGTCCCCACCTTGTGGAAAACTTCCTGTGTGGTCCCAGTTCCTAAGACTGCGTATCCCAGGGAGCCAAACCACTTCAGGCCGGTAGCATTAACCTCTCACCTGATCAAGACATTGGAGAGAATCATCCTCAATCACCTCAGCCCCCTGATGAATGCAGAGCTGGACCCTCTGCAGTTCGCCTATCGTCCAGGCATTGGTGTGGAAGATGCTACCACCTACCTGATGCACAGGTCTCTTTCACACCTGGAAAACACGGGAAGCACGCTACGAATGATGTTTTTTGACCTCTCCAGTGCGTTCAACACCATTCAGCCGGTCCTACTGAGAGGTAAACTGGAAGAGGCTCGAGTAAGGAACCACCTAGCCGCATGGATCATCGACTTCCTCACTGACAGACCACAATATGTGAGACTCCAGGACTGTACGTCTGATGTGGTAGCTTGCAGCACGGGGGCCCCACAAGGCACAGTGCTCTCTCCACTCCTCTTCACCCTCTACACATCGGATTTCAAACATAATACAGACACCTGCCACCTCCAGAAGTTCTCTGACGACACCACTATTGTTGGACGAGTGATGGACGGGAACGACCTGGAGTACAGGGGAGTATTCACAGCCTTTGTTGACTGTTGTAGGCAAAACCACCTCTACATCAACACCAGTAAGACAAAGGAAATGGTCATCGATTTTCGGAGGAATCCTCAACACACCACTCAGGTGAACATCCAGGGTACAGACATTGAAATCGTGGAGAATTTTAAGTACCTGGGTGTTCACCTCAACAAGAAACTAGATTGGTCCACAAACATAGATGCCCTTTACAAAAGGGGCCAGAGCCGCCTCTACCTACTGAGGAGTCTACGGTCCTTTGGAGTGTGCAGGACACTGCTGAGGACTTTCTACGACACAGTGGTGGCATCTACAGTGTTTTATGCAGTGCTCTGTTGGGGATGCGGGAGCACGGAGAGGACAGGAACAGGCTGAATAAGCTGATCAGGAGGGCCAGCTCTGTTCTGGGCTGTCCTCTGGACTCTGTGGAGGAAGTGGGAGAGCGGAGGATGCTGACCAGGATGATGTCCATCATGGACAGCACCTCCCACCCCCTGCATGAGTCTGTGGAGTCCTTCCGAAGCTCATTTAGCAATAGACAGTGGCACCTTCATTGCAGGAAGGAGCGCTTCCACAGATCCTTCCTCCCATCAGCTGTCAGGCTCTTCAACAAAAAAATGGCTGAGTGTTAAGACCTACTGTATGCATGCATGTACATTTATGTGCATGTATGTATATATATGCTAAGCAACACGCTTATTTATTGATTATATTTATTCATGTATTTATTTATTAACTTACTTATTACCTATCTATTTATGTCTAAAATGCCTTTCCTATTCCTGCATCCTCACCCTCTTGCTACTGTGACAACAAAATTTCCCGAATACGGGATGAATAGTTATCCAATCCAATCCAATCCTGCCTGAAATCTGCCACCATTATCCCTGTACCTAAAAAGCCAACCATTGACAGCCTGAATGATTATAGGCCTGTTGCACTTATGAAGTGATTTGAAAAGTTGGTCGCCCGCCACATCAGGGATACAATCCCTCCCTCAGTTGACCCTTACCAGTTTGCTTATAGAGGAAATAGGTCCACTAAGGACGCCAACGCCGTAGCTCTACACGCAGCAATGAGCCACCTGGAGCACCATGGCAACTACGTGAGGATGCTTTTCATTGACTAAAGCTCAGCGTTCAACACTATAATACCGGACATTCTGGCTGACAAACTCTCCCACCTTGGATTACCCTCTTCCATCTGCTGCTGGATTAAGAACTTCTTAACCAACCGTCGACAAACTGTTAGACTTGGTCCCCACCTCTCTTCCTCCATTACACTGAGCACTGGCTCCCCTCAAGGCTGTGTACTGAGTCTGCCGACAGAGATGAGGTCAAAAACCTGTCTTCGTGGTGTTTGGTGAACAATCTCACACTCTACACCACGAAAACTAAAGAAATAATCCCGGACTTTCGCAAACGCAGCACAGATCTGGCCCCACTCCTCATAAATTGAGTATGCGTAGACAGGGTCCAGTCCTTCAAATCCCTGGGGGTCCACGTCACGGACAAGCTTTCCTGATCTACCAACAGGCAGTGGTGAAGAAGGCCCAGAAACGACTCCTTTTCCTGAGGGTACTCAGGAGGAACAACTTGGACACTAAGCTTCTGGTAACCTTCTATAGAGCCACCGTGGAGAGCATCCTGGCATACTGCATTACACGCTGGAAGCACGGCAGCAGACAAAAAGGCCATGCAGAGAGTGATCAACACCGCCCAGAAGATCATCGGCTGCTCTCTGCCCTCACTGGGTGACATTGCCAGCCCTTTCTACCTCAGAAGAGCCGGGAACATTGTCAGGGACCCATACCACCTTGGTCACAACCTGTTCCAGCTGCTGCCCTCTGGCGGACGCTACAGGTCTCACAAAGCACGGACAAATAGACTTAAGGACAGTTTTTTCCCCATAGCCATCAGGACTCTGAACTTGCGTTAGCATGACACACAATCCCTTCTGTGCAATAACTTCGGGGTGTGCAATAACAATGTGCAATATCTTAGACTGTGCAATATTTTAGAATTTATCTTAACAGGATGTGACTATATTTTTATATTATTTATTTATGTTCTTGTACTGGGAAAACACACTTTGTGGAGTAGCACCACCAATTTCGTTATACACAGCTGTGTATGATGACAATAAAGGCTTTTGATTTGATTTGAGGTTATTTGTGAAGTGTTGTGCAATGAAAAATCCACACATGATGGCAGAGAGTGTCTCCCGTAGTGAACCCTTCTTTGTGTCTGTATATGCTGACTCGGAATTGAAAGTAGTGGATGACCAATTAAATGAAGTAACTGGGTAATAATAGAGCTGGGCGACATTCCAAAAATGATCACAATAAAAAGAAAATGTCAGTCGATATCGATAATTATCACGATAAATAACATCTTTTTTGTTTCAAATGTGAGACTTCAAACTTATGTGAATAAGTAAATGAATTATTTTCCTCATTAAAATGTGAAAGTAACTCTTACCTTACTTTATAAGAAAAGAGAATATGAAATATGATTTTAAAAAGCATTTTTGTTATGCAATAAACATAAGACAACTCCCTCCTTACACAATGAAAAGTAAAGAATAAAACCTGCGGAAATTTTGAAAAGCATCTTTACTTTTAGAAATTTTATTTCAAACCAAAAGTTGCTGTGCAATATGAAATAAAATAATGAAAACATCACCATTGGCAAGCAGACTATTTTCAGCGTCACAAAAAGAACCAGTGTAAATTTACCTAACATATGGCCATTTAAAAAAAATATAATTAAAAAGTTGGATGAACTTAACTCATTTTAACCCAAGAAAACAAGTTTTAGATTTTAGGAATGATTGCAGAATATTTAAATAACTTAGGGAAACACCTTGATATCAAGTAGGAAGACTATTACAGGCTGTCCTCAAATGAGGACCGTGGGTTTAGAACATTTTCAATAAGGCTGCTCTTTGCGCACAGGTATTTACGAGGCATTCAAAAAAAAAGAAAATGCCAGGGATAATTCACATGGATCGTTTAGCGGACAGCTCGGTGTTGTTCTGCATCTCATAATCGCTTATTTTGGCCGTGTTATTGTTCTTTTGTGTTCATGCTCCGTGTTAGCCTCTATTGCTAACATGCTAAAACACGTTGCCTCATCATACTTTTTATGTCCTTAGCTTTGATCTGGAACTAGAATAGTGGCCTGTATATGAATATTGTTGTAAAAAGTGAAATGATTGCATGACTGTTTGCTTGTCTTTTTGTTGATAACTGGTTTAAGAAGTGCTTCTATTGTGAAATGATTCTTGCTATTAAAGTTTATGTGTACGTGGTTCAAGGCACATGGAGAGAGGCTTGATCATATCAAATGGTTGCATTAGACACTATTATGGCTACTGTGGCCACGATAAACACTTCCTATTGAGGGAATTGCTGACTGTTAACAACATTGTTCCTACCAAGGACATTGGACAACTAGCGAAATCCCTAGGTTGTGTGTCATACGGTTGTTGTGTTCATTGCTGTATACTATTCAAATCTTGTCACGTGCAAAGTTGGGAGTCCACAATAAATCTGTTGAAGTCCCAGACTGCTCCATTAATTTTTCTTATGTTCTTTTGGGTTTTTGTTTAATATGTCCTAAGCGTTGTCATCATGCAGTAGCTTCTCTATTTAGTTTTCATATGGATCAGTGTCTGTGATAACTGTCATCCATTACCACTTCTTTTTATATTAAGTATAAAAAAAGTTCATAAAATGTAAAAATTCAATATGAAACTCGGAAGTGGTAGACGGGATAAAAAATGGCGTCATGCAGTAGCTGCTCTATCTGCTTTTCATATGGATCCATGTCCATGATAGCAGTCATCCTTCACCACTTCTTTTTAAATTAAGTATAAAAAAAAGTTCACAAAATTTAAAAATTCACGCTGAAACTCGCAAGCGAAAGAAAGGATATAAAAATTGGCGGTAGTCTGGCCACGCTTCTTATTCACCGCCGAATTGGGTAGCACTTAGCATTGAAGAAGCGGTATTTTACCGTAGAAGAATGGTGCGCCGAATAATATAAATGCCATCTTGCCTTTTCCTCTTTTGTTGCGAGTGAATTTCCCATTGTGCACATCACCTGTGGAGAAAGACTATGCTGAGCCTATTCCAGGTATGTTTGGATTTTAAGTCACCACTGAAAATTTCTCTTAAGCATCTGGGGCCATCTAAGGCATCTAATGAGCCCAAGAAAAAAAATGAGACACCGTAGATACGGCCATGACAAGAGGCAGTCAACACACTGCTAGAGAGCCACTCAGAACCCCCCTCTCCACGTACTGATAAGCATTTCGTCGAAATGATGCAATCGGGGAGTGAGGAAGAACAAGCAGTGGACAACAACAAAGATGAGAATAAAAAACGTGGTCTTCCTTAAAGTGATCTGCAAGAAATCTTCACTAGGGCACGCAGATTTCAACAACGGAGCCAGGAGATTGATGGCAACATGGTCGGAGCCATTGAATTCGGCAATCGTCTTGACAGTGTCATGTCCTTGTACAAAAGCATATTTGTACAAGAAAAGAAACAGCGGTCACCATGTTCCTTGTACGCCGAAAACATCTTGTAGAAAGAAGTTCCTCCTGTTGGCCCTACGGCACCCCTAGAATATTCCATCGATGCCTCTCGATTCCGACAAAGAGGACCTGGACTAAAGCTTACAATAACCATTTTTGGTTATTATTCAAATCAAGCCGAGAGACACGCATACGAGGCACAGTTTAAACTGCCAGCTATTCGCTAGGTGGAAGAACATGGAAATCGAGCGGCAGCGAGGCACCTTAACATATACGAGTCCAAGGTTCGCAAGTGGAGGAAGCCGGAAAATCAGCTTAAACAAGTCAAAAAGACAACGCTGAGTTTCTGTGGGGGTAAAGCGGGGGGGGGGGGGGGGGGGGGGGCAAAGTTGGAAAAGTTTCTCAGGCACTGGATCGAAGAAGAAAGTGCAGCGGGGATAAACGTCTCTACAGTCACCATTCGACTAAGGGCAAAACAGCTTGCCGCTGAAATGAAAATTTAACATTTTCATGGAGGTCCATTCTGGCACTTTCCCTTCATGAAACGGAACCATCTATCCATCCGGGCAACTAGTATGGCAGGTAGCACAACAACTTTTGGCAGACTATAAACAAAAGATGGCAGCCTTTCGCTCTTACTACAGCAAAAAGATTGCCGACAAGCGTATCCAGCCTAGCCACATCACCAATATGGACGAGGTGCCACTCATTTTCGATATACCGATGAACCACACTGTCGACAGGTAATCAGCACGGTCATGGTACGCACAACGGACCACGAGAAGCTACCACCCATTTTTAAGAGGAATACGTTGCCGAAGGAAAACTTTCCTGCCGGTGTCATTGTCAAAGCCAACCAGAAGGGATGGATGGACGAGGACAAAATGAAAGAGTGGCTTAACGAGGTGTATGTAAGGAGATCGGATGGCCTTTTCCGCACGTCACCGTCAACGCTGATCTGCGACTCCATGCGCGCCCATCTCACGGCTGAAATGAAACGTCATGTCCGGCATATGAACTCCGAGCTTGCGGTCATTCCGTGAGGTTTGACGAAGGAACGCCAACCGCTGGACATTGCTGTAAATAGAGCATTTAAAACAAAGTTGCGAACGGCTTGGGAGCAATGGATGTCCGATGGTATACATAGTTATACAAAGACCGGCAAACAGCGTCGTGCCAGTTACGCGACAATATGTCAATAGATTATGGATGCCTGGGCTCAAGTGTCGGCCAGTACTGTTGTTCGAGCTTTCGCCAAAGCTGGCATCAAGTTCCCGGAATACCCCGGCGACAACTCTGACTCTGACAAGTGAGATATAGCATGTTGGACGGCGAATTTGTCCACTTGGCCAAACTCTTTATATACGATACAGATGATGAGTTTGACGCTTTTGTAGATGTTTAACTGCTTTAACTTCTATTAAAGTGAGTACCTTTCACTTCAATAAAGCACAATCAAACTTATTTTTTCTCATGCTGCCTAAAAAAACACACTAGCTTTCTTTTTTCCACTTTCTTTAATATAAAATATTTGGAAAGCCTTGCCTTGCATTGATTTTCTGCACTGTAGAGTTCAGAAGCAGGCGTGACAAGCTTGGGCTTTTGCAGTTGCTCCTCCAGTGTCCTGCATGAGTGAATGGAAAAGCAAAACAGAAAATAAGAACTTTTTAACTTGAAAATTGCAAAACAATTTACAATGTGAAAGGGTTATTTTGGGTGATTTCTGACTGGAACAGTAGGTGGTGATAATGTCCCAATATTTCCCATTGAGAGGCGACGAAGATACTGATGAAGCCATGGCTCGTGGCCGGTGTATGAATGTCTTCATGTGGCACCTACATGGACTCACTGTAGTCAATGCATAACAAAAGTCAAATCAACCCAACTATTGAATCTCATTGGAGATAGCGATTTAGACCAGATAAGAAACATTCAGCAAATTTATGAAATTTATGTTGCAGCGGTGATGCAGCAGGGAGAAAAACACGTGTGGATGAGACGTGGGAGTACTGCACTATTGGAGGTTTCATGCTCTTTTGTGTCTCTGTGTGGATGCAGATTTCCCCAAACAAAACAATAGTGTACATGGTTAAAGTAAATACAGACGCTCCCCTACTTACGAACGCAATTGGTTCCGAGCGATTGTTCATAAGTTGAATTTGTTTGTAAGTTGATTCAGTGCTATATTTTGTATTATAATTTATGTTTAAGGCCGATATAAGTATATTGAAGGTTTATATAAGTGCATTTGTATGTTTAAGGCTTGTATAAGTAACACGCATTGGTTTGTACTGAAAAAAAAACATTTAATAAAATGGAGAGAATATGTACAGTACTGTAGAGAGAGAGAGAGATTTATGTATTAGAAACTGGCCAAAAGAAGCGACCTAATGACGATTGCACAGTTTTCTTCTTTTTTTCATCATAAATGATGCGGTAGCACTGTATGGCATCATTCAATTGATTTGCAAACTTTGTGCAACGTTCAATATTTGGGTCCTGCTGCTCGATCTTTCTGTTTATAAATGGTACTGACGGTCGAACGATTCAAGTTGTACATATATGTGCAACGCTCACCACTCTCACGCGCATCAAGCTTCGTTATTATTGCCACTCGTTTCAAATGAAATGGCTTGCCTCTTCCTTGCAACTCCCTCAATAGAAGCCTTTTGAGGGCGGCGCACACGGATGCAGCGGCTTTTGGCTCTCCAGTTTGGTGTATTCTTTTCTCAATCCTATCGTTATTTACCAACATCTGCGAGGCAAACTTTTCCTACAGTCGCCACGACTTAATTGCTATCGGAAGGAGATGCGATATATCCGATGTCACAACGAACTACCAACGAACCTACGATATCCCCGAGGACATCTCGAGACCTCCGGGACCTCCGTGGATAGTCAGCCCACTCAAAGCACGACGAAGGAGGCGAAGGCGGCGGAGAGAAAGGAAGCAAAAGCGCGGTTGTCGGGCGGGCCTTGCTGTTAAGCTAAGTCAACAACCACACCGAGCACCGCTCCCGAGTATCTTTTTGACCAACGCCAGATCCATCACCCACAAAATGGACGAGTTGGAACTTCGAATTGCCACCAACAGCTTTGTTAAGAACTGCAACATTATCCTCATCACGGAAACGTGGCTACACCAGCAAATCCCGGACGCTGCGGTTTCGCTAGCTAGCCGAACGCTTTTTCGGAACGATCGTTCAAAGGAACTAACAGGCAAAAGCAGAGGAGGAGGACTTTGCTTGTTCATAGATAATGAATGGTGTGGTGACAGTAGGATTATTGACACTCACTGTTCTCCGGACTTAGAGCTATTGGCAGTACGGTGTAGGCCCTTCTACCTACCGAGAGAGCTAGCCGTCGTCATAGTAACGGCGGTTTAGATTCCTCCTGATGCTAACGTCAACACGGCATTAAACCTCCTGCTAATGGCTGTAAACAAACAACAGCTTGACCATCCCGATGGAGTCTGTATTGTTGCTGGTGACTTCAACAGAGCATGTTTAAAGACTGTTCTACCTAAGTTTATCCAATACGTAAAATGTCACACGAGGGGAGACAAAACTCTTGACCATGTTTATTCTAACATTAAACATGCTTACAAAGCCACTTCCCTCCCTCACCTAGCTGGATCAGATCACCTCTGTCTAGCCCTCACCCCAGCATACACTCCATTCCGGAGGCAAACAAGACCACAAATAAAGACAATTAAAACTTGGCCCGAGGATGCCCTTTCTCAGCTGCAGGACTGTTTTTTCCGCACCAAGTGGGAACTCTTTGAACACGACAACCTCCAGGACTATACGGACGCTGTACTCTCCTATATCAAAAACTGCATGGACAATGTCACTAGGAATAAACAAATACGGGTTTTTCCAAATCAAAAACCCTGGATGACCAAGGAGACTCAGGCACTCATCAAATGCCGTAACACCGCTTTCAGATCAGGGGACAAGATGAAATATAGAGCTGCCAGAGCTGATCTGAAAAGAGGCATTAAAAAGGCCAAGGCAGAATATACTAAGAAAATTGAGGAGCACTTCACAGACAATAACCCAAAGAAGATGTGGCAGGGAATACGACATATTACCAACTACAATAACAATAATATGTCTGTTAACGCAGATGCCTCACTAGCGGAGGAACTGAACCGTTTCTTTGCCCGCTTTGAGACTGACAAATCAGACCCAGTCTCAACACCCCCGCCACTATCCTGCAGCAATACACTGAAGTTCCAGGAAGAGGAAGTGAGACTGGAAATGCGGTCTGTGAATACCAGGAAGGCTGCTGGACCTGATGGAGTACCTGGGAAGGTGCTCAAAGCCTGTGCTGACCAGCTGGCTGGAGTCTTTACAAAAATCTTCAATTGTTCCCTGCAACAAGCCATCATTCCATCCTGCCTGAAATCTGCCACCATTATTCCTGTCCCCAAAAAGCCAACTATCGACAGCATGAATGATTATAGGCCTGTTGCTCTCACACCTGTGATCATGAAGTGCTTTGAAAAGTTGATAGCCCGCCATATCAGGAATACAATCTCTCCCTCAGTTGACCCTCACCAGTTTGCTTATAGAGCTAACAGGTCCACTGAGGATGCTATCACCATTGCTCTACATACAGCATTGAGACACCTGGAACACCATGGGAATTACGTGAGGATGCTTTTCATTGACTATAGCTCAGCCTTCAACACCATGAAATCGGACATTCTGACTAACAAACTCTCCCACCTCGGACTATCCTCCTCCATCTGCTGTTGGATAAAGAACTTCCTAACCAACCGACCACAAACTGTTAGACGTGGTTCCCACCTTTCTTCCTCCATTACACTGAGCACTGGCTCCCCTCAAGGCTGTGTACTGAGTCCTCTTCTGTACTCCCTGTACACTTATGACTGTACACCAACCCACCAGTCCAACTACATCATCAAATTTGCTGATGACACCACTGTGGTCGGACTCATCTCAGAAGGGGATGAGGCGGCCTATAGAGACGAGGTCAACAAACTGTCTTCGTGGTGCTCGATGAACAACCTCACACTGAACAACACAAAAACTAAAGAAATAATCCTGGACTTCCGCAAACAGAGCACAGATCTGGCCCCACTCCTCATAAATGGAGTTCGTGTAGACAGGGTCCAGTCCTTTAAATTCCTGGGGGTCCACGTCACGGACAAGCTCTCCTGGTCCACAAACACCACGGCAGTAGTGAAGAAGGCCCAGAAAAGACTCCATTTCCTGAGGGTACTCAGGAGGAATAACTTGGACACTAAGCTTCTGGTAACCTTCTATAAAGTCACTGTGGAGAGCATCCTGGCATACGGCATCACAGTGTGGTACGCTGGAAGCACGGCAGCAGACAAAAAGGCCATGCAGAGAGTGATCAACACTGCCCAGAGGATGGTCGGCTGCTCTCTGCCCTCACTGGAAGATATTGCCAGCCCTCGTTACCTCAGCAGAGCTCGGAACATTGTTGGGGACCCGGACCACCCTGGTCACGACCTGTTCCAGCTGCTTCCCTCTGGCAGGCGCTACCGGTCTCACAAGGCACGGACAAAGAGGCTTAAGGACAGTTTCTTCCCCACAGCCATCAGGACTCTAAACTGCAGCAGCACGACACACAATCCCCTCTGTGTAACAACTTCGGGGTGAGGATAGATGAAGGACGTTGGGCGGCGATCTGCCTCCTGCTGGCTGACTAGGTAAGTAAGGAAGACAGTGGGAGGTAAGTGATCCATTTTATTCTTTGTTGGCATCGGTGAGGCAATCCTTCGCAGTCGCCGGGAGCTGGTTGCGCTCGGGAGGTGATGCGATGTATCCATCACGGCAGAATGCCAGCAAGTCTGAACCCTTGCCTGAGAAAAGTGCACTTCGTGGAGAAGCACCTTCAATTTCGTCATACGCAGCTGGGTATGATGACAATTAGGTTTTTGTCTAGTCAATGATGACGACAAGCCTAAGTCTGATTTTATTTTTTATTTATTTATTTTTAGCTTTTTACCAACCATATTCAATATTGGATGCATGAGATATTTAATGATACAAATGAAAAAGGTTCTTTGCACACTGGAGATACATTCACGCACTTCCGCATTGCAACGAAGAAGGTAGATGCTGGGTGAGCTGAGCTCTCACAGCGCCAGGCGTCGGTATTAGCGGCGGAAAGAAGTACTACTCCGAAAAAGGCGCGAAATACAAAATTGGACTTGCGAACATTTTTGGACTTAAACGCAATTTGCAGACATATTCGTATGTACCGTTGTTCGTAAGTTGAATGTTCGTAAGTAGGGAAGCGTCTGTAAATAACATTTTAGAAACAGGTGACGGCAACCTCTAGGAGGATTATAACAGTGTTCAGCGGCCCTGTACATTATAGGAAGGACGTGTGACATCAAACCGTGACCAATTTCAAAACTTATAGCTGGTTATCATAATTGAAAAAGATATGTGACTTTGGATGTATGTAAATGTTAGCTACAGTGATAAAAACATTAATTTATTGAGAAATTTCTCATCTATCATGTCATTTTCTGAACCGCTTTATCCTCATTAGGGTTGCGGGGGCGCTGCAGCCTATCCCAGCTCTCTTCTTCTTTTTCACCTCAGGCGCCTGAGGATTACCCTCAACAGCGCTAGAGCTGCCACTGGAACACGGATTAGTTCATCCAGGTAGTTGCCCAGAATGCGATGGTAGCAAAAGGCGGGGTTGGGAGAGGGGGTGAGAGCGATCTTCACGTTGGATGATGGCGCGTCTTGTAGCTGCGTCCGGGTAGGTATGGGTTTGGTCATCTGACGAGCCAAGTTTAGGTAGCGCATCGGCCAGGTCGTTACCACATACGTGGCAGTGGCCCGCGATCCACAGTAGCTGGGGTTTCCCATAGCTTGGACCAGCGATTTGCAGTCACTGAGGATGATTGATGTCTGCCAGTCTGCCGTTTCCCTCAGCCAGGAGAGTGCCTCGGTCAATGCCACTTTTTCAGAGTGGTAGGAGCTGCTGCGGGCGCCAGTGGAACCATGCCATTGGTGGATGATTGGAGTCTCCTTGCTAACAACGAAACCTGCACCACCGTCCGCAGTGCCTTCTTTGGTTGATCCATCCATGAAGATCTGTAGGTCCGGTTCACCCACGCTTCTGATGAGCTCTTCGGCCTTATCTCTTTGGATGACGGTCGGCATGTGTTTAGAGACTGCAGTAAAGGCGGTTTGGATAGGGGGGTAATAGCCAGGGTGGGCAGGGGTGGGAAGAGTATGTACAAGGGGTATGGAGTTCAAGGGCGGTAAGACGAGGAAGGGTCGAAGATCGCCAGTCTGACTTCTTTTGTAACCGCATTTTGATGTTTTCATGGAGAAGGCGGTGTCAGGGATCAGAAGGAGGCAGATGGTTCCAGGCATAAGCTTTAAGAAGTGCTTGTAGATTGAGGCGGGATGAGAGGGGTGTAAGATGCGCCTCATGTAGGACTGCTTCGGTGGGGGTAGACCTGAGGTGGTGGGTTATGGCGCGGGCTGCTTCCAGTTGGGCAGTTTTGAGGGATTTGAGATGAGTTTTGGTTGCCAACCCCAAGATATGCCACTGAGTTTGTGGAGGAGATTTGTTCTTTTGGACATGGTTTGGCGGACCTTTTTCGCCTGCTCCGCAAACGTGAGTTGTCGGTCGAAGGATACACCAAGGAAAGTGGGGGTGGGGTTATGCTTGAGGGCGGCGCCATTTATTGAGATCTTTGGTTGCCATTTGGCCTCAGCTGAGTCCAGGCTGAAAAATGACGCCTCACACTTTGTGGTGTTAAGGTTTAGGTGTGCTTCGGAACTCCACCTCCAGACTTTTTCAACCTCCGTTTGAAGTCTGCTTTCCACCTCCTCTTTGTTCCTACCCCGACAAGTAAGAGGCAGATCGTCTGCATAGGCGCTGACCAGGGTGGAATCGTTGAACTTGTCGAGGAGGTCATTAATATAGATAATGAATAGGAGGGGCGACAGGACCGAGCCTTGGGGGAGCCCTTCTTTGAAGGTTCTGCTCCTGCCGGAGGTATTGTTGATCTTGACCCTGGCTGTGCGATTTATGAGCCAGTTGGCGAGCCAGTTGGCGATCCATCTGATGAAGCGATAGGGGACCCCCAGGTCTGCCATTTTTTGTAAGAGACCTTTTCTCCATACCTGGTCGAATGCTTTGCTGAAGTCGAAGAAAGTTACAAGAGTGCGTTGTCGTTGAGTCGACTGGAAGCCGTCAGAGATAAACTGCGACAGTCGCAGGGCCTGGTCCGTCGTACTTCCCTTTCAAAAACCGGCTTGCCAATGGCTGAGAAGCTGTTTATCTTCCAACCACCAGGCGAGACGGTTCACGATGAGCCTTTCCATCGTTTTGCTAAACGTAGAGGTGAGGGCGATGGGTCTGTAGTTCCCAACGTCCTTTGGTGACTTCCCTTTTTTGAGGAAAGGGATGATGGTGGCCACTCGCCAAGCTTGTGGACACCAGCCCTCTAGCCAGCTGGTGTTGACGATATGGAGTAGTTTGGGGAGGATGTTTGCCGGGGGATTTTTCAGAAGGTCCAGTAATATGTAGTCGGGTCCAGCTGCCTTACCCGCTTTAAGTTGGGGCAGCGCTGTCTGCAGTTCAGTATCGGTGAACGGGAGCTCGAGGACTTGTCGCGCTGAGCCAAGTAGGCTGCGGGTAGCTGTACGTAGAGAACGCACTGCTCGTCTGCTCTGCTTGTCTCTTGCGTCCGTTGACCGAGGCATATTCCCTGATAAATGCTGTTGCCTTGGCTCGGTCACTCACGTACTCCTTGTTCTTGTAGACCAAGGCCTCGCCAGATTGTTGCGTTTTGGTGCCTGAGAGGGATTTTACTAGGGCCCAGGCTTGTCCCGTAGATCGTTAGGTCGGGGGCACTCATGCCTGCTCCTTGTTGCTATCTGGCAGTCCGTGTCCACACACCGTCATTAAGGATTGATGTATTGCGTTACCCCTGGGATGTGTCTTGGCAAGAATATCCCAGGTCGGGTGGGTCATGTTGAAATCCCCGCAGATCAGGCCATGCTTCGTGGGGAGCCGGTTTAACCAGGAGAAGTCTTGGGGGGCTGGACAATAATCCGATGTCGCCAGGGGGATGTAGGCGTTGACCAGTGAGAGGTGCCGCCTGTGGGCGATTGGAATGTGGATATGCTGGAGTTCGAGGGGACCTGATGGGGATGCTGGAAGGATGGAGTAGGGGATGCCGCATCTCAGGTAGACAAGGAGACCCCCGCCTCGTCGTTGTTTTGTGCCTGAGCCCTCACGGTCTTGGCGAATCACGTTATAACCGTCGAGCTGAGGCGTCGGGTCTTTGAGTCCCAGTTTTGTTTCCTGGAGGAGGAGGATGTCAATTCTTAGACGTGCCGTCACCTCTTTCATTTCGGTAGTCTTGGTTGCCAGGTAGTCACAGTTCCATTGAAGGATGGTGAGGCCGGCTTTCCGTGCCTCCGGTAGATCGGCAATCCTCTCTGTGGGTTGTTCAGAGTGAGAGGGTTTCAGGTTCAGGCAGCTCTGGCAGCACCAGTTGTTGTTCCTGCAATGTATGGTCAAAGCGTGTCTGGTTTCAGGAGCGCATTTGAGGTGGAATCCACGTTTGCAGGATCTACATGTCAGGGGAGAGCGCGAAACGATTAATTTGTTATTGCAGGTCGGGCAGTTTGCGTTTATAGGTTGGTGTTTTGTTATGGTGGCTGTTTGGTGTGTGGAGGATTGTTGTGTCAGGGGTGGTGAACAGATCGGGCATAGCCAGTTTGCGTTAGTTTGGGAGCGAGATAGTCCAGAGCAAGAGCAGTGGGATTTGTTGGGGCAGTTAGAGAAGGGGATGGGGGAGATGGTAGGGGAAAAGGAGATTTAGCAGACATAGCATTTTTCTTTCGGTCCCACGTAGGCAGATTGACGGCACGACGGCATTTCCGGAACAGGATCCGCAGAGAAAGCCTTGATGACTCTTTATCTGGGTTCGGGTCAGGCCGCTACAGGTCCTGTGGAAATTTTGTCGGCAAGCGTTGCAGACCAGTGGGGTGAAGTCACGACGGATCGTCTTAGAGCATCCCGGGCAGGTAGGTCCCGGGTTCTCCTCGACGTCGCCTGGCCTTAGGAGGAGTAACCAGAGGTGTGGGGCAGAGCGGACATCTCCGGCTGGATGAAAAACGTAGGGCGCCACGTTCCTGGGTGGCAGCTCTGGGTGGTTGTGTTGGATTCGCAGGCCGCGGCGGGCGGCCACTCGGGAGACACCTCGTGAAGGTTCCAACTGTTGTCCCCATCAGCTGTCTCCGGGCCAGAGGGGGGAGACACCCTGAATCGGTGGCCAGCTGATTGCAGGGCACAAGGAGACGGACAAACATTCACACTCATACCGATGGCCAATTTAGAGTGTCCAATCACCCTACTATGCATGTTTTTGGAAAGTGGGTGGAAACCGGAGTACCCGGAGGAAACCCACGGAGCCCCGGGGAGAACATGCAAACTCCACACAGATGACCTGGATTTGAACCCAGGAGCCCAGAGCTGTGAGGCCGACGCACGAACCACTCTCTCCACTGGGCCGCTCTAATAAATGTCTTAATTATTAAATTATTATTTCAATTTATTCATAAAAAGTTGGAAAATAAGGGGTTTTAAGTGGGTGTATGAGGGTGGTATTTTTGGAATATGATTCTCGTCAATTGAACTATAGTTTAAGCTATAGGTGTAGAAAATTCAAGGCACATTCAGAAAGCGGCCTCCTTACGTCAAAGGGCCCTTAAAACATTTTCTGTCAAGGACAGTGACTATTGTAAAGAACTCTCGATCTTCCTACCAAGGACATTGGCTATCGTTATCAACCCGAGATGTTCCGACCGAGGACATTGGCTATCGTTATCAACCCGAGATGTTCCGACCGAGGACATTGGACAACATCAGCTGTTACTACATTTTGTGTCAGATGGTTTGTATGTACACCATCTAAATATTGTCACAAGTGAAGTTAAAAAACCTAGAATACTGTCAACCTTCAACACTTTGCGGCTTCAGTACATCACATTTGTTTATATTAACTATTTAAATAAAAAATGTTCACAGATTTTCAATATGGTTTAAAGTTTGAAAAAGTAACCCTGAGATTGATGCTAACATTGAATTGTAAGTAAGAAGTACCATGAGATTTAAAGCTTCACCATAAGGTGCACACACAATAAGTACTAGTCAACATAAATAGTCACATAAATAACTAGTCGTATAAATAAGTAGTCAGTTACAAAAGTGACTAAAGTGGTTAGCAGCCTATGAAGTTTTAGTGCAAGATAAGAAGTCCTCCTATTTGCAGAACTAGAGTTGAGTATGGTGACGGCTCTTGGGAAGAAACTGTCCTTGAGTCTGTTTGTTTTGGCTCTAATGGTCCTGTAGCGGCTGCCAGAGAGCAGCAGGTCTAAAAGGTGGAAGATGGTATGTGAATGATCTTTTAGGATCCTCTTTGCCCTTCCTAGGCACCAGGATTTGTAGAGGGTGGACAGGGGAAGTAAGGGGCAGTTGATGATCTTTTGGGCTGTGTTGATCAATTACGCTCTGCAGTATTTTTCTTTCTGCTTCTGTGCAGCTTGAGTGCCAAATTGACACAGCGTAGGTCAGCATGCTCTCAATGGCTGACTGGTAGAAGGTCAACAGCATGTTGGTGTTTAGTTGCTTCTTCCTGAGTACTCTTAGGAAATGGAGCCTCTGCTGCGCCTTCTTGACGAGTGCTGTGGTGTTTGCTGCCCAAGTGAGTTCAGTAGAGATATGGACCCCTAGGAATTTTAAAGTCTCCACTCGATCCACATATTTGCCTTTGATATACATGGGGCCAGCAGCAGCCTTCTTCCATCAGATGTACAGGATGAGTTCCCTAGTTTTGAAAATGTTCAGCACCAAGTTGTTGAGAGCGCACCACTCGCTGTAAGTCTTCTCATTCCTCTCTGTGATCATCCCCACCACTGTTACAGTGGGGCAAATAAGTATTTAGTCACCACCAATTGTGCAGTTATCCCACTTGAAAAGATTAGAGAGGCCTGTAATTGTCAACATGGGTATACCTCAACCATGATTAATGCAAAAATATAAAAAATAAAAACGGAAAAAATCCAACGCTCTGCCCAGTGTTCGTAGAGATCTTTGCACAAGGAGATGCGGTGAGATAGACAGTGCGGTGAAATCATAAAACAGCCTCTCGCGGACTAGCGAACTGGCTGTCTCAAATGCTCATATCTCAAATTTTGTCTCGTATCTCAAGGTAAATATTTGCTCGGAATTTTACTCGTATCTCAAATTCAGAAAACTTGATTCAGGTCTTGAGGTCGGATCAGAATTGCAAAAATATGTAGGTCGTTGCATCCCTATTCTAAACACCAATGTACAGAACACACTCACCGATGGCTAAGATCCATTTCCAGTAAAGCTGATAAAGCTGATGTTCCTTTTTTGCCTTGCGGGGGGACCATTGGTTCAGAGGAAAATGACAGAAGAGAATTCATTGCCTTGATTGGGGTACCTTTCTGCAAATGTAAAAAAGACACAAAGTAAATATTAGTTAATACGGCTAGGCATATATGTGTGTGTGTGTGTGTGTGTGTGTGTGCATGCGCGCATGGGTGCGTGTGTGCATGCCTCATTTTCGGAATATTTTGAAGGGAATACAAAAGCAAACAACCCTCGATAGGTTGCATCTGAAACAAGTGTTGGAGTTATTTTGGGTACTATTCTATATGTGCGTACAACGAAGAATATTAATCATTATATGTATGTGTGGAATATTAATAATTATATGTATATGTGAAATATTCATCATTACAGTGGTACCTCGTGGTACGACATGCTTGTGGTACGACGAAAATTTCAATCGAATAATTCGCTCGCGATACGATTAAAATTTCGAGATGTGACAAAGCCAGGTGGCCATGACATGAGAGGCTGTTTATCATTGTAGCGCACTGTCTTTTTTGCCGCATCTCTTTCGTGTATAAATACTATATCTACGAGGACTGAACGATTTATTCAGACGAGTTTCGACCAGGAAATGCACAACGCGCATACGCGGGCAAAAAGAGGGCTTTCTGGGTAATGAAGTATACTCGTGCACACAACACCCATAGGCAATGGATTGGATTGGATAACTTTATTCATCCCGTATTCGGGAAATTTCGTAGTCTCAATGGCAAGAGGGTGAGGATGCAGGAATAGGAAAGGCATTTTAGACATAAATAGATAGGTAATAAGTAAGTTAATAAATAAATACATGAATAAATATATAAATAAATAAGCGTGTTGCTTAGCACATATATACATACATACACATAAATATACACACATGCATACGGTAGGTTTTAACACTCAGCCATTTTTTTGTTAAAGAGCCTGACAGCTGATGGGAGGAAGAATCTGCGGAAGCGCTCCTTCCTGCAATGAGGGTGCCGCAGTCTATTGCTAAAGGAGCTTCGGAGGGACTCCACAGACCCATGCAGGGGGTGGGAGGTGCTGTCCATGATGGACATCATCCTGGTCAGCATTCTCCGCTCTCCCACTTCCACCACGACAGCCCAGAACAGAGCTGGCCCTCCTGACCAGCTTATTCAGCCTGTTCCTGTCCCTCTCCGTGTTCCCGCATCCCCAACAGAGCACAGCATAAAACACTGTAGATGCCACTATAGTGTCGTAGAAAGTCCTCAGCAGTGTCCTGCACACTCCAAAGGACCGTAGACTCCTCAGTAGGTAGAGGCGGCTCTGGCCCCTTTTGTGGCATCTATGTTTGTGGACCAGTCTAGTTTGTTGTTGAGGTGAACACCCAGGTACTTAAAATTCTCCACGATTTCAATGTCTGTACCCTGGATGTTCACCTGAGTGGCACCCTTTCTCAGAATAAAACTTCATTACCCACAATCAATACGTGGGTAAACTCAGCAATTGCATTTCCTGTTATTCTTTCTAAGGATAGAAGCTCCCGCGATCGTTTTTTCAAGACTATTTCTCGTTGGCAAGTGGTCGTGCGTTATCCTATTGTGAGGACATTTGTGTGCATCATTTTCGGAATATTTTGAAGGAAATACAACATGAAACAGTCCATCGATAGCGAACGTGAGGGTGGAAGTGTGGCAAACCGCTAACCCGGAAAACGAAGGTAACAAAAGATTAAGACAAAACTAGAATTCAGATTTTTTTAAAGTTCTATTAAACGTATGTTTGAGTGTGTCTGTATATATTAATCCAAGTTAATTTAAATTTGTTTGTTCGTTTACGAGTGCCGTGGATAAAGTCCCCCCGAACAGCCCCCCTCCGCCTCTGTGTGTGTCGTTGTCTCTCCCCTCCGCGACATGCGTCTAATTTTACATCTATTAAACATTTTATTACTATTAAATCACTCGTTTTTTATTACTTTGTCAATATATGGCAAATAAGAAGAAATAAAAAAAATCCCAATCCAATATCCTGTTTTTGGTGTTTTTTCCAAGGGTTGGAACTAATTAATTTGTTTTCAATTAATTTCAAAGGGAAACGTTCACTCGAATTACGAAAAGCTCGACATACGATCCGAGTCTTGGAACGGATTACAATCGTATGTCGAGGTACCACTGTATATGTACATGTGACAAACGCTTACTTTAATTGTGACCGAAACAAACTTGAAGGTCACTCCCCACTGCAGCTGGCTCCGAGGACTGTTGATTGTTTGACTTGGATTAAACCTCGACTCCTCACCCAGTCCCTGGGCTCTCACATGCCTCTGAGGACTGGGTGAGGAGTCGAGGTTTAATCCACGTCAAACAATCAACAGTCCTCGGAGCCAGCTGCAGTGGGGAGTGACCTTTGAGTTTGTTTCGGTCACAATTAAAGTAAGCGTTTGTCACATATACATACAATCAATTTCAAATTTCCAAATCCTTTTCCACCAAGATATAATCTATCAATAAAATATGGTGGAAAAGGATTTGGAAATTTGAAATTGATTTCTCAAATCGCCAATAAGCCTTTTGGGGATGGCTGGCCACAGAGATATTATCTATCAATCAAATATCAAGGTGGAAGAAGATTTGGAAATTTAAATTGATTTCTGAAATCGCCAATAGGCCTTTCGGGGATGGCGGCGGCAGATTGGAACAAAAACAAAAAGAAAGAAAAAATAATTTCGCCAAATGAAATTTTTGACGAGAATGCTGCAGCAGTACTCCACATTTGAAATTTAACATGGAGAAACAAATAATCTGCTCTGCAATGGGAAATTTGGGAATGCTGGGAGAAAACAAAAATAAAAAACTTGTTTAGGTGGGCTTCCATTTTGAGTCATGGGAAAGCCCATGTCTCAACAGGGGGGATGGTAGCCTTGGTACAACAGCACTACAAAGTTTATGGATTTAATCTCTATGCAAATAATTTTAGTAGAGCATGTTTGACTTGTGCTTGGCATTACCCCCAGGGATACATATGGATTTTAAGCAGGAATTGGGGAAGCCTTGTTGCAGAAACTGGTCAAGATTGGCAAGCTTGGATGACACGCGTGCGCAAAAGCCATCAGGCCTGATAAAATTAACCCATACGTTGGGGGGATTGCAAATTGTTATTCAGACTGACAAATTAACTTGTGGAAAAGATCCTTGTCTGACGTTTTTCCTCAGTCCATGGTCAGGTGGAGACCTTTTTTTTACAAATTTTACATTTGTGTCTCAACAGCAATGACCATGCCTATGGAGGCTGTGAGAAAACCTTCAGAGACGGAAATACCTGGATATGCCATAGTAATATTGAAATCTGAGATGACCAGGGATGATGAATTCATTTCTGCAGGGATTTCCCAAACGAGCAAATAATTGGTTGCTGTTGATGGAAAATGCAGCTATTACTATAAATCAAACCTGCATAACATGTATGGGGCCCCGACCCCTCTTACCCACGCAAATTACCCCTGATTGTGTAAAGGAGATAATGATAAAATAAGATGTAAGCCCCAATTGTGAGAAATGGAATAATGTATACCCTGTTACGAGAGCAGCAAAGGAAAAACTTAACTTTTCAACACATGTTGCCTTTGATCATTTTACCTACTTAAACCTTACAGGGCATGGTCTGAAGCTGAGGGCGATAAATGAGACGTGGTGTGCCCGCGTTCTAAAACAGACTGCACCCCTGATACCACGTTCTGACCCATGGTGGTGGTGTGGTGGAAATAAGTTATACGACTCCTGCTGAAACGTGGCAGGACTATGTGCCTTGGTCTCACTTCTCTTACCAGTGTCTGTTGTTCCATCTACAGTGGAGGAGATACAATTGGCTGCACAGAAATCCAGTGTGACGCCGTCGATTGGTATGGAGGGAGGGAGATCCAACATACATTGATGCGATTGGCATCCCCGGGGCGTACCAGATGAGTATACGCTGGCTAATCAGGTCGCAGCAGGATGGGAGTCTATTTTTCTTCTAATTACCCCAAACAAAATTGTGGATAGGATAAATTACCTGCATTAGAATCTCTAAAAACTTGGAAATTATACTGAACAGGGATTTGTGGCAATAAAGGAACACCTGGCAGCCACTAGTCTGATGGCGTTCCAGGATCGCAGAGCGGTTGATATGCTTCTTGATGGAGCAGGGGGCATATGCAATGTTTGAAAATGTTGCACTCAACAACACGTCCCCCAATGGGTCCCTAACCTGGGCCGTTGAAGGCCTGCAGACCCTAAACTGCAATATGAAAAAGCATTCTGGAGTAGAATTATCCGCTTGGACACACTGGTGGGATAAGACCTTTGGTAAATACAAGGATTTGGCCCGGTTTGTTGTGTTTTCAGTAGCCATTTTTGCTACGACCTTAACACTGTGTGGTTGTTGTCTTATCCCCTGCTTACGCTCCTTGCTAAGCCGACTTATAACCACTGTGATTGCCCCTACAAATTCTAAATTACACGAATTATATCCTCTGCTTATGAAATGTACTGAAGAGAGCAGTGAAATCCAGGAGTATGATAATTCCGAGAACGAATTGGGCAAAAATGATTTTGTTCTTTCTTGTTCAGACCAGCCATGCGAGTAAGGAGTAAGCCCCCCCGTATGTATGTATATGTGTATGTGTGTGTATATATATATTCCGCCAGATAAATCCTGCCGTTCATTCAGCTTGAAACAAACAACCTTAGATGTTTCCAAATTTTTAACACGATTAAACCTCTTTCCTTCAAGTCTTTTAAGATGAAACAGATGTTCTTGTTTACAGGGAACTTATGATAGTGGGCCACTTTTAATGTTCAGTATACTACAGGACAGGCTTCAAATGGCTCGGTAGTCAGGCAGACGTGTTTGATTAACGGGATTCCAGTTAATTGGATTGGATAACTTTATTCATCGCGTATTCGGGACATTTCATTGTGACAGTAGCAGAGGGTGATTAGACAGAACAACAAAGCAAAAGCACAAGGTACAAAGCAAATCAAAGTAAATGGGATCATTAATAATCACCAAATCAAATCATTAAGACAGAAAAGCAGCAAAAACACAAAACGAGAAAGAGTGGATGGAGCTACCGCCACCAGCTGCCACTAGCCATCTTGGTTGCGGTAGCTAAAACGGATACAGACTCAAAAAGACGTTGTAAAGTTAGACAAAAACTGGAACCACACACAGGCAGTCTTCCACAAGATGGGGAACTTCTGCAAACTGTGACCGAGGTAGAGAATATGCAGAGTCACTCTTCCAAGCTTATCCGCACAGTTCCTCAGTAGTCTGGAGCTGAAGACAACAGCAGCAGAGCAGGACTCTGCTTCTGGCCTGGTAAGCGCCGACAGCTCTTTCATCTTATACCATTATGGAATGGTTGATCTGAAGCGTCACTTCTTCTCCCGGCACTCTTGTCCAGTTGCGAATTTCCAGCGGCATTGAGGTGTTGCTCCTTCTGCTGCGTATTGTTCACAGCTAATCCCATGTGTATGACAGCATAGGCATGGCTGAATGGTTCCAAAAAAGAAGCAGAAAGAATCCAGGCTAACAGAACAAAGAAAGTTGTAAAAAAAATTAAGTAAAAAGTATAAAGTACAGAGTAAAGTAAAATGGAATGTATTAAGAAATATTAAAATGTAATTAAAAAAAGATAGAAAGGCTGTAAAACATGAAAAACAAATAAGAGTGAACAGAGCTACTGCTACCGGCTGCCGCGTGACGGCGCCATCTTGGAAAATTTATTTGACATGCTATAGGAGGAGCGAGAGGATGGAAGTGAGGATAGTTACAGTGAGGACGGCGAAGAAGACATGTTTGTGAGCAGTAATTTTCTGGCATGAGAGATCTCAGCGCCTCTCAAGTTTAAATCAGTTTGCATTATTTTGTTGCAAAACTTTTCTGTATTCAGATTTTTTTCAAGACTTGAATATATTGATATATATTTTTTCAGATAAACTGTAATCATTTTCTGTAGAAAAATTTAAGTTTGTGTTCAAAAGGTCTTTTTGCAAATTTGGGTCACCAAAAAGAGGGAGTCATTTTACAAACGGGGTCGTCTTATTTTCGGGCCAATACCGTATATATGTAAATATGTAAGATAGTTGCCGAGGGCTAATTTCCATCTTTAGTCCCTTGTATAGTTTGAAGATAGACGATGACACATAGTAGGCACACACACGTAGAACAGTTTTAGACAATGTTGTGATTGTAATTTTGTTTGTCTAACAGCCAGGCAGGTATGTGCAGCACGGACAGAGAAGGTGCTTTGGCTGAATGCACTCTTTTGAAGGGAACTACACAGTCACCTCTAGAGCCAGCCCTTGTTGATGTGTTGGAATGTTTTTAGTACAATACCTTGCAGTGGAAGAGGAGCTTTGTCTTGGAACATTTTGTAAACTAAGGTGGCATCTGCATCCACAAGTTTTTACTTGACATGCCATGAATTTTCACCAGTGTTTTTGTTTAAAAGGTAATTTGAAAGATAATGGATGTAGTCGCTGAAACAGCCCATTGTCATTTTTGTTCTTTCCCAATTAGAGCCCCCCAAAAGCATTGATTTGGTCCAAAATGACCATTTTCTTGTTGTACCAAGTTGGCATGTTAGTTGAAGCCACATTGTAAAATCTTTTGGTAAGCAGATTTTTAATAATGGCAATAATTTGAATGATATCTTACTGCGAAATCTGACAAATGTGCGTGTAACTGCACACAACTGCATTTGTGTGGCATAGCATGCTCTTATTGAAATGTTCAACTGAAGTGCACGATTAGCTGCTAACTGAGCTGAGTTTAAACTCGGTGCAAGAAGTGGGGTTGTTGCCTTTTATTTTATTTTTAATATAATACGCAAAAGCCATGTAAAGCCAAGACAAACAAATGACCATTGCCTACATAAGGCTGGCGGCGCACTGAGAATGCTGAATCATCATCGCGTAATGTTGAAGACTGCCATTATTTCATAGCAAGTTTAGTCATGTAAATATAAATGATGTACTGAGTGTAAGAATAATTTAATTACTGGAAAACAAGTGGAAAAACACGGCTGTGTGCCTGCCATTGTTCCAGGCGTTTCATTTGCTTTTCCGAGTAGTTAAAAGCTTTTTTTTGGCTAATAATTTCTTATTTTATTTATTTAAGAAGGGACAGTACATATTAATGAAGATATTCATATTCATGTTAATGAACATATATACCCTATTTAGATAAGCCGCCCGCACGTATAAGCCGCACCCTGAAAATTGCCTTGAATTTTTTTAAATTTACAATTTCTCACGTACGTGATTGCCAATTTTCACCTCCATAGTCATTGTTTCAATAGGGAGTAGAAATGTGTTACTTTGAAGGGAACATCTTAAGAAAAATCATCACAAGTGGTATTTCTGAGATACTGTATATATCAAAAGCACATTATTAGGGTCAATATCATAAGGAAGTTAATATGCCTGTCTTTGTAAATGCAAAATATTTTCTTACCAGAAGTTTAAGATGTTGTGGCAGCCATATTGCTTCTAATGTCAAAATATCTCAATTCTTTTGATGGTTCATATTACTCCAATACTTCTTACTTTCGAACAAGAAATACAATGAAAAATAATCAATATTAGCGAGTTAGCGTAGCCTTGCGATGTTCTTTGATAGCGCACATCTACCCAGATACTCCGGTCAGAGAATGAGACGAAGGCATACATATGACTCTTGAGCTTCTTTTATATCAATTCCAAGTAACTGACAATGTAGAGCATTCTTCTTTGACAACACATTACAGTCAACTTTGATGAACACTGAATCACACTCCGCTGGAAATGTTCATGGTGCTCTCTACTAAAGACTACAACTCAAACTACAACTATAGGACCCCAAGCTGTCCGCCTAGGTGCCTGAACGAAAATAAGGATATAACCTGTTTTTTAATGAAAACAAAGGAAGACATAGGAAATTTATAACAATCAAAGTGGAAATTTGTTATATGTCAAAATCAAGGCTGCTCGCCTCTGGCCTGTCAGAGCACGTTCAACTAGGTTTATACGTCAGCACCCTAGGTAAGATGGCTGACTGGGACCCAGATAAAATGGCTGTGCCCCGAGCGAGCTGTGATGGAAATTTGAGTTTTTTCACGTTTTATGCAAGATATGCACTTTTTTTCCTTGAATTTCATTCATATACATCAAAATAAATTTAGTTTCACGTTTTATCTATTTATCTTTTCTTTATTTAGAAATAAATTAAAGTATCGGCTGAATTCGCTTATGTCGTGACGTCACCCGCCGAAGCAGCGGCCACTTTTGTTGTGACGTCATCGTGTCACGGCACCGACAATTTGCAGTTTTTTTGCATGTTGTGTTTTTATGCGCATATAAGCCGTACTCCTCGATTCAGTCATCATTTTTTTGTCCGACAAAAGCGGCTTATATGTGAGTAAATACGGTATGTATGTATGTAAGATTTGTGCAAGTTTAAGGTAAACGATGAGAAATATGTACGTACATACAGTTGTGGTCAAAAGTTTATATACACAATGTCATGGCTCTCTTGAGTTTCCAGTTATTTCTACAACTCTGATTTTTCTCTGATGGAGTGATTGGAACAGATACTTCTTTGTCACTAAAACATTCATGAAGTTTGGTTCTTTTATGACAATATTATGGGTTAACAGTGATAAAATCTGCTGGGTCAAAAATATACATAAAGCAACACGAATTAGCAATTTTGGTGACTTAGAAAGTTGTGTCAGTGAAATGAGCTTCATAGCATGGTCTCTTAACTTCTTGTGAGTGATTATGAGTGACTACAGCTGGTGACTTCTCTGAGTCAATTTAAATAGGGCTCATTATATACAAACGCCCACAAACGCTACAATGGGAAAGTCAAAGGAGCTAAGCATGGATCTGAGAAAGCAAATCCTTGACTTGCACAAGTCAGGAAAGTCACTTGGAGCCATTTCAAAGCAGCTGCAGGTCCCAAGAGCAACAGTGCAAACAATTGTTTGTAAGTATAAAGTGCATGGCACTGTTTTGTCACTGCCACGATCAGGAAGAAAACGCAAGCTATCACCTGCTGCTGAGAGAAAATTGGTCAGGAGGGTGAAGATTCAACCGAGAAACACCAAAAAGAAGATCTGCCGAGAATTAGAAGCTGCTGGAACACAGGTGTCACTGTACACAGTCAAGCGTGTTTTGCATCTCCATGGACTGAGAGGCTGCCGTGCAAGAAGGAAGCCCTTGTAAGGTTATATCCATTTTTGTGAGTATAAAGGCATCGTTCTCATACAAACTGTGAAAGACTGGCATGTCAGCATAAACAAAAACTGTCTGACTGATTAATCAATCTTAGTCTTGTGATTGTGTTGACATGTCAGCACAAACACTCAACTGTCCGACACTGATCAATTACTTTTTGCACTGCAAATGACTAAAATGTAGCTGTCCAAAGTCCTGTTGACAACTGTCAGTTTTGCCTGTATATAAGACTCACTCACTGGTCATTCGGAGAGAGCTTGCAAGGACAACAGACTGAGTGATCACGCTGTTCGAGCTCTCCCATTCTGCAGTCTGGTAATAAACATATTTCCTTTAAATTGGTATCCCTCTTTCTTAACCTGCTCCTTAAGATGTTTTTCAGATCTATCATTCTTTGGTGCCAAAGCCCGAGACCCAACAAGCCAGCAATTGCCAGAGCGACGGCGGACTGCTATGAAGGGCAAAATAAAGACTGTCGACAGCATCCTCCATTGAAAGGGTGAGCCCGACGGACGTTCCCTTGCCACTCCGGTAATCTGGTGACGGGTCCCTCCGAGCTAAGGCAGGTCCGGAACGAGAAAGATCGTGAGTTCACCCTTTGATTTCTGTCTCTGTGAAGTGTAATAATTTTAATGAGTATTATCACTGCAGTAGTGTTGAATGTCCGAGGTCTGGACCGACGTTGGTAGAACATGGATGTTCGTGGTCTGGACCAAAGTAGGTAGAACATGAATGTTCAAGGTCTGGACCGACGTAGGTAGAACATAAATGTTCGTGGTCTGGACCGACGTAGGTAGAACATGAATGTTCGAGGTCTGGACCGACGTAGGTAGAATATGAATGTTTGTGGTCTAGACCGACGTAGGTAGAACATGAATAGAGTAAGGGACTCCGCTAAGAGATAAAGTCAGGGACTTGTCTGATCTTGGTGTGTTCAGAGATATTGGGTGAATCACTTAGTATTGAGATCAATTTCGGTAAATTTAGAATAGAATTGTTGTTTAAACTATAAAGTAAGTGATTACTATGGATCGGAAAGCGACAAGGGAGATGGGTTTGTTGCCAGACTGCAGAATGGAGATGGGAGGGTTGCCAGATGTGGGGTATGTGCGGATGCGTAGTGTGGGGAGTTGCCTGTGTCTGCCGCGATGGGTGGAGAGGCATGGTTTCTGTCCCAATTTGAGGGATATGGAAGTTTTGATGAGCATAGAAGGGGAATAGTTGAAGAAAATATTTTAGTAAGTGAATAGAAAAAAAGTTGTGTAAGCATGAAGAAAAGATTATTGCTAGCGCATAGAAAAGAAAGTGTGGGAAAAGCAGCTGAAGGTGACAGAGAGAGGTGACAGACGGAGACAGAGAGAGGTGACAGAGACCAACAGAGAGAGGTGACAGAGACGGACAGAGAGAGAGATAGATTTAGACAGATGGTTAGAGAAAAAGGGATGAAAAAATTGACAATATTTTGACATATTGGGGACAATTCGTGGGTCCTTCATTAAACACTGAAATTTGTCATTAGGAAATGCCTCGTAGAAGGATATTTTCTCTAATTTACTTATTGTAGGTTTTAATTGTGGTAACAGTGAGCTACAGAAAATGGCTCTTATCCTAAGTAAACATTGTCTCCTTGGTGGGGGTGAGACGAGTCAAAAGGAATTCAGCCAGTAAATTTAGCTATCCTTGGGTGGTTAGCAATATAGGGGTGATTTGCGAATTAGACCTTAAGTATTAAGAATTATTTGGTTGTTAATGATATCAAACATGAAAATGACAATGCAAAAATGGCATTCATCCAAATTATTAGGTAAATTGTACCTGACTGGTTTAGATAAAATAATAAATTTAGGATAGGCATGATTTCCCTAGGACGGACAGGCATGGGATGTTTTCAGTGCACGGGAAACATTCCTTGTTTTGTCCCGAGCAGGTGAAATATGCTTTGGCGTGGGTCATATTAATGACTATTTGAATATTAATGATATACAGATTGCATAAGCATCGAACAATTGATGTTGACCTATTTCCTTTGGGAATGATTATTGCTGATAGGACAGCAAAAGGTGTTTAGCTGCCAAGAAGCCCAGACTGGGGATGGTGCTCTTCACCAGTGATGAAAATTTGCAGACCACTGATTACTGACTTATTATGAGTGTGAGCATGAATGGTTGTCTGTCGTCTTGTGTTTTTGATATGCTGGCCACCGAGATATAATCAATAATCGCCAATAAGCCCTTTCTCAGGGATGGCAGCAAATGATTTAGAAATTTGAAATCAATTTCTCAAATCACCAATAAGCCCTTTTTCACGGATGGTGGCGACAAATTATGCAAAAAATATTTTGTCAAATGAAATTTTTGATGAAAATGCAGCAGTAGTACTCCAAATGTCAAACTTGACGTGGAGGAACAAATAATCTGCTCTGCGAAATGGCAAATTTGGGGGCACTGAAAAAGAAAAATATTTAAAGAAACACATTAAATTTGGGTTAGCAGAAGGAGACTGCTTCTCAACAGGAAACGGACCAACGGTGGTCCCAGGAGCCTGGGTGCTCAACCTACAGTATAAAGAAGAAGCACTAGCATGACCCAAAGTGGGAACATCCATACCAAGTGTTGCTGACCAACCAGCAGACATGAAAATAGCCGAGAGGGGGATGTGGATCCACCTTTTGCACTGTAAGAAGGTTCTCTCAGTTGAAACATTTGAGGAGACAGGTGAGATACTTTTTGACATAATAAAACGAAACGACAACCACTCCAATATTGATTGGAAAGATTATTGCTCAGCGAGCAATGCCATAAACCATAGGGAACTCTTATATTGTCTCCATATGCAAAAAAGGTGAAAAGGTTTAAATTGAGACTAAACCTTCTTACAAAGGGTTAAAATAAACAAGGGATGAAAACGTCCAATGGATCCCCAGTCAAACACGCATAGCTTCTCACAGAACTCCTCAAAGCGGTACAGCTACCAATGAAGCTGGCTATCTGCAAATGTAAAGCACACACGACGGGACAAGACCCCGTTCATTGGGGAACAAACGAGCAGACGAAGCAGCCAAAGAAGCCGCACACTCTGCAAACATCCAGACGGCAATCTCCACGGTGGAAAGACAGAGCCCGATCCCTGCTGAAATCCTAAAACATGCAAAATAAACGACCAGAAAAAGAGAAACTTCAATGGGAAAAAGAAGGAGCCACTCAACACAAGAACGACCTCTATGCAGTAGAAAACAAGCCATGCGTTCCACGATCATTGTTTGAAGTAATTGCCAAATTGAGCCATGGCAGGAGCCATGTCTCAACAGGAGGGATAGTATAGTCCCAGAGGTCTCCAAACCTACTTTAAATGATTTTGCAGAAACTGTCTCACCTGCTGTAGACACAACTCTCAAGGCAATGAACGACCCAAGCGCGGAACAAGGCAAACAGCTGCATATCCCTTTGAGGTTCTGAACATGGATTTCATCAAACTGAACCAAAGTGGCACATACAAGTACTGTCTTGTGATAATTGACACACTTACCAAGTGGGTTGAGATATGCCCATCCAACAAAGCTGACGCCATGGCAGTCGCAAAAGCTATATGCAAAAGGATCATTCCAAGCCATGGAATAACACGAGTCATTTGGAGTGATAATGGTGCTCGCTTCATGAGCCACGTGGTCCAAACTGGGACGGCATCTTGGAGTCAACCTGAAACTGTCCGACACTGATCAATTACTTTTTGCCCTGCAAATGACTAAAACGTATCTGTCCAAAGTCCTGCTGACAACGGTCAGTTTTGCCTGTATATAAGACTCGCTCACTGGTCATTTGGAGAGAGCTTGCAAGGACAACAGACTGTGAGCAATCACGCTGTTCGAGCTCTCCCCCATTCTGCAGTCTGGTAATAAACTTATTTCCTTTAAATTTGTCTCCCTCTTTCTTAACCTGCTCCTTAAGCTGTTTTTTCAGATCTATCAGCCCTTGCTCCAAAAGTGGCACCTTAAGGCTCGACTGAAGTGTGCTGCTGATCACATAGACAAAGATAAGACCTTCTGGAATAAAGTTCTGTGGTCAGACGAAAAAAAAATTGAACTGTTTGGCCACAATGCCCAGCAATATGTTTGGAGGAGAAAAGGTGAGGCCTTTAATTCCAAGTTCACCATGCCTACCGTCAAGCACGGTGGTGGTAGTATTATGCTGTGGGGCTGTTTTGCTGGCAATGGAACTGGTGCTTTACAGAGTAAATGGGATAATGAAGAAGGAGGATTAGCTTCAAATTCTTCAAGATAACCTAAAGTCATCAGCCCAAAGATTGGGTCTTGGGTGCAGTTGGGTGTTCCAACAGGACAATGACCCCAAACACACATCAAAAGTGGTAATGGAATGGCTAAATCAGGCTAGAATTAAGGTTTACAAATGGCCTTCCCAAAGTCCTGACTCAAACCCCATTGAGAACTTGTGGACAATGCTGAAGAAACAAGTCCATGTCAGAAAACCATCAAATTTAACTGAACTGCACCAATTCTGTCAAGAGGAGTGGTCAAAGATTCAACCAGAAGCTTGCCAAAAGCTTGTGGATGGCTACCAAAAGCGCCTAATTGAAGTGATAAGGGTCAAGGGACATGTTACCAAATATTAGCGCTGCTGTATGTATATTTTTGACCCAGCAGATTTGATCACTTGACTCAAGTCATAAAAGAACCAAACTGCATGAATGTTTTTTGTGACAAAGAAGTATCTGTTCCAATCACTATCAGAGAAAAATCAGAGTTGTAGAAATAACTGGACACTCAAGAGAGCCATGACATTATGTTCTTCACAAGTGTATGTAAACTTTTGACCACAACTGTAAATACATACATACATACATACATACATACATACATACATGAGCTTCATAGCATGGTCTCTTAACTTCTTGTGAGTGATTATGAGTGACTACAGCTGGTGACTTCTCTGAGTCAATTTAAATAGGGCTCATTATATACAAACGCCCACAAACGCTACAATGGGAAAGTCAAAGGAGCTAAGCATGGATCTGAGAAAGCAAATCCTTGACTTGCACAAGTCAGGAAAGTCACTTGGAGCCATTTCAAAGCAGCTGCAGGTCCCAAGAGCAACAGTGCAAACAATTGTTTGTAAGTATAAAGTGCATGGCACTGTTTTGTCACTGCCACGATCAGGAAGAAAACGCAAGCTATCACCTGCTGCTGAGAGAAAATTGGTCAGGAGGGTGAAGATTCAACCGAGAAACACCAAAAAGAAGATCTGCCGAGAATTAGAAGCTGCTGGAACACAGGTGTCACTGTACACAGTCAAGCGTGTTTTGCATCTCCATGGACTGAGAGGCTGCCGTGCAAGAAGGAAGCCCTTGTAAGGTTATATCCATTTTTGTGAGTATAAAGGCATCGTTCTCATACAAACTGTGAAAGACTGGCATGTCAGCATAAACAAAAACTGTCTGACTGATTAATCAATCTTAGTCTTGTGATTGTGTTGACATGTCAGCACAAACACTCAACTGTCCGACACTGATCAATTACTTTTTGCACTGCAAATGACTAAAATGTAGCTGTCCAAAGTCCTGTTGACAACTGTCAGTTTTGCCTGTATATAAGACTCACTCACTGGTCATTCGGAGAGAGCTTGCAAGGACAACAGACTGAGTGATCACGCTGTTCGAGCTCTCCCATTCTGCAGTCTGGTAATAAACATATTTCCTTTAAATTGGTATCCCTCTTTCTTAACCTGCTCCTTAAGATGTTTTTCAGATCTATCATTCTTTGGTGCCAAAGCCCGAGACCCAACAAGCCAGCAATTGCCAGAGCGACGGCGGACTGCTATGAAGGGCAAAATAAAGACTGTCGACAGCATCCTCCATTGAAAGGGTGAGCCCGACGGACGTTCCCTTGCCACTCCGGTAATCTGGTGACGGGTCCCTCCGAGCTAAGGCAGGTCCGGAACGAGAAAGATCGTGAGTTCACCCTTTGATTTCTGTCTCTGTGAAGTGTAATAATTTGAATGAGTATTATCACTGCAGTAGTGTTGAATGTCCGAGGTCTGGACCGACGTTGGTAGAACATGGATGTTCGTGGTCTGGACCAAAGTAGGTAGAACATGAATGTTCAAGGTCTGGACCGACGTAGGTAGAACATAAATGTTCGTGGTCTGGACCGACGTAGGTAGAACATGAATGTTCGAGGTCTGGACCGACGTAGGTAGAATATGAATGTTTGTGGTCTAGACCGACGTAGGTAGAACATGAATAGAGTAAGGGACTCCGCTAAGAGATAAAGTCAGGGACTTGTCTGATCTTGGTGTGTTCAGAGATATTGGGTGAATCACTTAGTATTGAGATCAATTTCGGTAAATTTAGAATAGAATTGTTGTTTAAACTATAAAGTAAGTGATTACTATGGATCGGAAAGCGACAAGGGAGATGGGTTTGTTGCCAGACTGCAGAATGGAGATGGGAGGGTTGCCAGATGTGGGGTATGTGCGGATGCGTAGTGTGGGGAGTTGCCTGTGTCTGCCGCGATGGGTGGAGAGGCATGGTTTCTGTCCCAATTTGAGGGATATGGAAGTTTTGATGAGCATAGAAGGGGAATAGTTGAAGAAAATATTTTAGTAAGTGAATAGAAAAAAAGTTGTGTAAGCATGAAGAAAAGATTATTGCTAGCGCATAGAAAAGAAAGTGTGGGAAAAGCAGCTGAAGGTGACAGAGAGAGGTGACAGACGGAGACAGAGAGAGGTGACAGAGACCAACAGAGAGAGGTGACAGAGACGGACAGAGAGAGAGATAGATTTAGACAGATGGTTAGAGAAAAAGGGATGAAAAAATTGACAATATTTTGACATATTGGGGACAATTCGTGGGTCCTTCATTAAACACTGAAATTTGTCATTAGGAAATGCCTCGTAGAAGGATATTTTCTCTAATTTACTTATTGTAGGTTTTAATTGTGGTAACAGTGAGCTACAGAAAATGGCTCTTATCCTAAGTAAACATTGTCTCCTTGGTGGGGGTGAGACGAGTCAAAAGGAATTCAGCCAGTAAATTTAGCTATCCTTGGGTGGTTAGCAATATAGGGGTGATTTGCGAATTAGACCTTAAGTATTAAGAATTATTTGGTTGTTAATGATATCAAACATGAAAATGACAATGCAAAAATGGCATTCATCCAAATTATTAGGTAAATTGTACCTGACTGGTTTAGATAAAATAATAAATTTAGGATAGGCATGATTTCCCTAGGACGGACAGGCATGGGATGTTTTCAGTGCACGGGAAACATTCCTTGTTTTGTCCCGAGCAGGTGAAATATGCTTTGGCGTGGGTCATATTAATGACTATTTGAATATTAATGATATACAGATTGCATAAGCATCGAACAATTGATGTTGACCTATTTCCTTTGGGAATGATTATTGCTGATAGGACAGCAAAAGGTGTTTAGCTGCCAAGAAGCCCAGACTGGGGATGGTGCTCTTTACCAGTGATGAAAATTTGCAGACCACTGATTACTGACTTATTATGAGTGTGAGCATGAATGGTTGTCTGTCGTCTTGTGTTTTTGATATGCTGGCCACCGAGATATAATCAATAATCGCCAATAAGCCCTTTCTCAGGGATGGCAGCAAATGATTTAGAAATTTGAAATCAATTTCTCAAATCACCAATAAGCCCTTTTTCACGGATGGTGGCGACAAATTATGCAAAAAATATTTTGTCAAATGAAATTTTTGATGAAAATGCAGCAGTAGTACTCCAAATGTCAAACTTGACGTGGAGGAACAAATAATCTGCTCTGCGAAATGGCAAATTTGGGGGCACTGAAAAAGAAAAATATTTAAAGAAACACATTAAATTTGGGTTAGCAGAAGGAGACTGCTTCTCAACAGGAAACGGACCAACGGTGGTCCCAGGAGCCTGGGTGCTCAACCTACAGTATAAAGAAGAAGCACTAGCATGACCCAAAGTGGGAACATCCATACCAAGTGTTGCTGACCAACCAGCAGACATGAAAATAGCCGAGAGGGGGATGTGGATCCACCTTTTGCACTGTAAGAAGGTTCTCTCAGTTGAAACATTTGAGGAGACAGGTGAGATACTTTTTGACATAATAAAACGAAACGACAACCACTCCAATATTGATTGGAAAGATTATTGCTCAGCGAGCAATGCCATAAACCATAGGGAACTCTTATATTGTCTCCATATGCAAAAAAGGTGAAAAGGTTTAAATTGAGACTAAACCTTCTTACAAAGGGTTAAAATAAACAAGGGATGAAAACGTCCAATGGATCCCCAGTCAAACACGCATAGCTTCTCACAGAACTCCTCAAAGCGGTACAGCTACCAATGAAGCTGGCTATCTGCAAATGTAAAGCACACACGACGGGACAAGACCCCGTTCATTGGGGAACAAACGAGCAGACGAAGCAGCCAAAGAAGCCGCACACTCTGCAAACATCCAGACGGCAATCTCCACGGTGGAAAGACAGAGCCCGATCCCTGCTGAAATCCTAAAACATGCAAAATAAACGACCAGAAAAAGAGAAACTTCAATGGGAAAAAGAAGGAGCCACTCAACACAAGAACGACCTCTATGCAGTAGAAAACAAGCCATGCGTTCCACGATCATTGTTTGAAGTAATTGCCAAATTGAGCCATGGCAGGAGCCATGTCTCAACAGGAGGGATAGTATAGTCCCAGAGGTCTCCAAACCTACTTTAAATGATTTTGCAGAAACTGTCTCACCTGCTGTAGACACAACTCTCAAGGCAATGAACGACCCAAGCACGGAACAAGGCAAACAGCTGCATATCCCTTTGAGGTTCTGAACATGGATTTCATCAAACTGAACCAAAGTGGCACATACAAGTACTGTCTTGTGATAATTGACACACTTACCAAGTGGGTTGAGATATGCCCATCCAACAAAGCTGACGCCATGGCAGTCGCAAAAGCTATATGCAAAAGGATCATTCCAAGCCATGGAATAACACGAGTCATTTGGAGTGATAATGGTGCTCGCTTCATGAGCCACGTGGTCCAAACTGGGACGGCATCTTGGAGTCAACCTGAAACTGTCCGACACTGATCAATTACTTTTTGCCCTGCAAATGACTAAAACGTATCTGTCCAAAGTCCTGCTGACAACGGTCAGTTTTGCCTGTATATAAGACTCGCTCACTGGTCATTTGGAGAGAGCTTGCAAGGACAACAGACTGTGAGCAATCACGCTGTTCGAGCTCTCCCCCATTCTGCAGTCTGGTAATAAACTTATTTCCTTTAAATTTGTCTCCCTCTTTCTTAACCTGCTCCTTAAGCTGTTTTTTCAGATCTATCAGCCCTTGCTCCAAAAGTGGCACCTTAAGGCTCGACTGAAGTGTGCTGCTGATCACATAGACAAAGATAAGACCTTCTGGAATAAAGTTCTGTGGTCAGACGAAAAAAAAATTGAACTGTTTGGCCACAATGCCCAGCAATATGTTTGGAGGAGAAAAGGTGAGGCCTTTAATTCCAAGTTCACCATGCCTACCGTCAAGCACGGTGGTGGTAGTATTATGCTGTGGGGCTGTTTTGCTGGCAATGGAACTGGTGCTTTACAGAGTAAATGGGATAATGAAGAAGGAGGATTAGCTTCAAATTCTTCAAGATAACCTAAAGTCATCAGCCCAAAGATTGGGTCTTGGGTGCAGTTGGGTGTTCCAACAGGACAATGACCCCAAACACACATCAAAAGTGGTAATGGAATGGCTAAATCAGGCTAGAATTAAGGTTTACAAATGGCCTTCCCAAAGTCCTGACTCAAACCCCATTGAGAACTTGTGGACAATGCTGAAGAAACAAGTCCATGTCAGAAAACCATCAAATTTAACTGAACTGCACCAATTCTGTCAAGAGGAGTGGTCAAAGATTCAACCAGAAGCTTGCCAAAAGCTTGTGGATGGCTACCAAAAGCGCCTAATTGAAGTGATAAGGGTCAAGGGACATGTTACCAAATATTAGCGCTGCTGTATGTATATTTTTGACCCAGCAGATTTGATCACTTGACTCAAGTCATAAAAGAACCAAACTGCATGAATGTTTTTTGTGACAAAGAAGTATCTGTTCCAATCACTATCAGAGAAAAATCAGAGTTGTAGAAATAACTGGACACTCAAGAGAGCCATGACATTATGTTCTTCACAAGTGTATGTAAACTTTTGACCACAACTGTAAATACATACATACATACATACATACATACATACATACATACATACATACATACATACATACATACATACATACATACATACATACATACATACATACATACATACAGTGGCACAGTCAACCACCAATTGTGCAAGTTATCCTATTTGAAAGATTAGAGAGGCCTGTAATTGTCAACATGGGTAAACCTCAACCATGAGAGGCAGGGAAAAAAACCAGAAAATCACTGTTTTATTTTTAAATAATTTATTTACAAATCATGGTGGAAAATAAATATTTGGTCAATACCAAAAGTTCATCTCAATACTTTATGTACCCTTTGTTGGCAATAACAGAGGCCAAACATTTTCTGTAACTCTTCACAAGCTTTTCACACACTGTTGCTGGTATTTTGGCCCATTCCTCCATGCATATCTCCTCTAGAGCAGTGATGTTTTGGGGCTGTCGTTGGGAAACACGGCCTTTCAACTCCCTCCACAGATTTTCTATGGGGTTGAGATCTGGAGACTGGCTAGGCCACTCCAGGACCTTAAAATCCTTCTTACGAAGCCACTCCTTTGTTGCCCTGGCTGTGTGTTTGGGATCATTGTCATCCTGAAAGACCCTGGTCCATTTGCAGAAAATCAGCCCCAAAGCATGATGTTTCCACCCCCATGCTTCACAGTGGGTATGGTATTCTTTGGATGCAATTCAGTATTCTTTCTCCTCCAAACACGAGAACCTGTGTTTCTACCAAAAAGTTCTATTTTGGTTTCATCTGACCATAACACGTTCTCCCAGTACTCTTCTGGATCATCCAAATGCTCTCTAGCGAACCTCAGACGGGCCTGGATGTGTAATGGCTTCAGCAGGGGGACACGTCTGGCAGTGCAGGATTTGAGTCCCTGGTGGCGCATTGTGTTACTGATAGTAGCCTCTGTTACTGTGGTCCCAGCTCTCTGTAGGTCATTCACCAGGTCCCCCGTGCGGTTCTGCGATTTTTGGTTGCCGTTCCCGTTATCATTTTGACGCCACGAGGTGAGATCTTGCATGGAGCCCCATTTCGAGGGAGATTATCAGTGGTCTTGTATGTCTTCCATTTTCTAATAATTGGATTGGATTGGATTGGATAACTTTATTCATCCCGTATTCGGGAAATTTTGTCACAGTAGCAAGAGGGTGAGGATTTACACCAAGCGTTTTACCTATTGTAGATTCAGTCTTCCCAGCCTGGTGCAGGTCGACAATTTTGTCTCTGGTGTCCTTCGACAGCTCTTTGGTCTGGGCCATTGTGGAGTTTGGAGTGTGAGAGACTGAGGTTGTGGACCGGTGTCTTTGATACAGATAACGAGTTAAAACAGATGCTATTAATACAGGTAACGAGTGGAGCCCTCGTTAGACCTCGTTAGAAGAAGTTAGACCTCTTTGACAGCCAGAAATCTTGCTTGTTTGGAGGTGACAAAATACTTATTTTCTACTCTTATTTGAAAATAAATTCTTTAAAAATCAAACAATGTGATTTTCAGGTTTTTTTTCCACATTGTCTCTCATGGTTGAGGTTTACCCATGTTGACAATTACAGGCCTCTCTAATCTTTTCAAGTACTTGCCCAATTGGTGGTTGACTTATTTGCCCTACTGTGTATATATCTCGCATGCATAACTTTGCTTTGTTGGTAGCACAGAAAGGTAGGTAGATCAGGAGATGTTGGGTCCTTGAAAAGTAGATCCTGGCACAAAAGACTTTGGCCACGTCTGGAATAGGTGGATGTGTTCCCAATTTTTCTATACATAGTTTTTGGAGCCTTTTGGACCACTGGATATCCTGATAAGTTATTAAATTGTGTATATTGTGCTGTGTGTAAAAACAAGACTTACTCTGATTATTCTGTCAGAGCGATGACGTCGCCGGATGCGATTGACTCCCTCAAGGAAGCGAATGAAGTTATCTAGCAGGTCGCCAATACCCATTCCTGTATTAGATCCATCTCCATACACATCCCAGTGCCCATCTCCGTCAGCCATACGACGAGCTCCTCCAGCTGGAAGCAAGAGGAACCTTGTCCTCCAGAACTTAAGAGAGTCGATTAAACTAGCATGGGCAGAGGAAAACAAAAAGTCACCTTTGAAGTTACAGTTTTAATAAAGGAAAAAAATAAACACAGGGAGCTCCAATCCGATTGAGATTGACCATCATTTTTAGCTTCTTCGATTTTCTAATGATTACTCCAAAAGTGGACCTATTTTTTCACCAAGCTGCTTGGAAATATCTCCGTCACCCTTTCCAGCCTTGTGGAGAATTACAATTTTGTCTGTGTTTTCTTTGGACAGACCTTTTTTCTTGGCCATGTTACAAGTTCGAGTCTTAATGATTGTATCGGGTGGACAGGTATCTTCATGCAGCTAATGACGTCAAACAGGTGCTTCTGATTGAGGATAATACAATGAGCTGAGGTGGACTTTTAAAGGCGCACTAACAGGTATTTGAGGGCCAGAAGTCTAGCTGATAGACAGGTGTTGAAATACCTCTAGTCATAACTTGATACTAGCTTAATGCTGGTATGTCGATTTACTCGTATTTCAAATGAACGTTTCCGATAGAAATGAACTAAATACAAGTTAATTTTTTCCCACCCTTTGAAAAAACACCCAAAAACAGGATATTACAATGGAAAAACATATTTTAATGGTTGCAATTCACCATCTACTAAGAGAGTAACAAATAACTAGTGATTATCTTTAATAATAAAAGAGACATTTAATACAACACAGTTCCTGGATGGGAGAGAGTTAGAGTTAGAGTGAGAGAGGCTTGACAGATGCGCTCGTAACGCAACAAACTTTAAATTTTACTTAAATGAACTAAGATTCATATGCACATATACTTAAAAAAAGTTTAAATCTTATGTTACACTGAATTTAAGCCTTCTTGTGCAATAACCAATACAAAGAGGTTAATGTATTCCACTGCGGCTTTCGAGAACTTCCTGCTTCTACATACGTATTGGCGAGGCAGCTCAATCCCGAATACACTACTCATTTTTCCATTATTTCGTGCTTAATATTGATTGTCATCATACGCCTTTCTTCACACTACCCTTCATTGCACTGGCTTGCTTTGGATCCATTGTGTTTCCCCTAATTCTGAACTAACGCAAAAAAACACGAAAAAATGCAACATGCTCATAGAGACCTTTGCACGAGAGAGATGTGCCGAGAAAGAGCGAGAAAGTGTGCTGAAATCATAAAGAGTCTCCGTGGCCTGGCCACCTGGCTGTCTCGAATGCTCGTATCTCAAGGCAAATATTTGCTCAAATTACTCGTATGTTGGGGGACTCCTATGTCAAGGTATTACTGTACTTATGAATGCCTCTATGTACGAAGTTTTCAGGTTACACATTTTTTATGTGCAAATGGGTGACTCGAGATACGAAAAAGATCCAAGTTAGGAAATCCCCCAAAAAGTAAATGCCTTTGCTTATCCGTTATTTTATTTTGAAAATATGGTGGCAGATGCATTGATTTTCATTTTAGAACATCGCTATCCTCTACTGGGCTCTCATTTCATCACTCTCATATAATGACGGTGCTCGGACGATTCACCGAAAGACTTTTCGCCAACGGACGTTTGGCCGACAGACAATTTGCGGAACGGACGTTTCGCCGAAGCGCTCGCCCCGCCCCCGGATCGTGTGTGTACTTACACCAGCATAGAAAACATTGAGATTAATCTTTGAATTAAGGTTCTCAGCATTTCATTTTGAATATATATTTCCTAAAATAATGGGAAATTATTTAAAATTAAAATATTGTTCTTATTGGCACACATCACTAGAAGTAAGTGTGTTCCATGGCATTTTCAGGTATTGTTCTCTAAGCCATCTAGTCTGTCTTTTAGTAAGTCTTCTAGTGTTGTTTTTTTCAGTGTCAGGCACGTAGCAAGAGCGTGTGTATGTGTACATATATAAGAATATTGAATAAAAACTACAAAATATTGGCAGCACATTGTACTACGTACTTGTATTTAGAAATATGTCCAGCAGGGGGAGTACATTTTGAGCAAGGCTCGGTTTTTGGGAACGGCCCGAAGAAGATCGCATTTTAAAGAAGAAGAGTGGAATGCGTTGATCTTTTTAGATATAATAGATGTAAAGATTCTTTCAGTAAATAGTCCGTTATAATTTGAAGACGTATATTTCATTTTTGAGTGCCTAGTTCAAGCTAGTATTTCAACGTGTTTGTGTTCATAACTGGACTACATGTCACGGGAAAAGTATTTAGGAATATTTTTATTAAGCAGCAGCACCATATTTGAACTTTGTTCCATATTTTCAAGTTGTGGTTTGTTTTTTATTTTGTGCCTCAAATTGACAATCATGTTACTTTACAGTGGAAGCCATCTCAAAATGTACTGCCCTCCGCTGGACATATTTCTAAATACAAGTACGTGGTACAATGTGCTGTCAATGTTTTATATTTTTTATTCAATATTCTTATATATGTACACATACACACGCTCTTGCTACGTGCCTGACAATGAGAAAAAAACAACACTAGAAGACTTACTAAAAGACAGACTAGATGGCTTAGAGAACAATACCTGAAAATGCCATGGAACACACTTCTAGTGATGTGTGCCAATAAGAACAATATTTTAATTTCAAATAATTTCCCATTATTTTAGGAAATATATATTCAAAATGATTTGCTGAGAACCTTAATTCAAAGATTAATCTCAATGTTTTCTATGCTGGTGTAAATTTTCTGGAGTAGGATTCCTGGATTTACAATTTCATTACAGTACTTACTGTTATAACTACTTTTTTCTTCTGTCACGTACTGTTCTGCGTGTTTTTGGTCGTGAATAAATGCCCTTGTTATTCCTAAATGGGCCGAGGTTGAAAAACATGTACACACACGATCCGGGGGTGGGGCGAGTGCTTCGGCGAAACGTCCGTTGCAGCGAACTGTCCGTCGGCCAAACGTCTTTCGGCGAATCGTCCGGTCACGTATAATGACAATACAAGCATCCAAATCAATTGGCTGTCCCACAAAAAACCACTATCCATATTTTAAGATTCTCTTTTACATACCTGTCCATCTTGACTAAATGCTCCCCATATTTAATGATTGCAATGTCCCTTATTAAGCGATTAAAAACCGTACAAATGCAATGCGGCAAATAGTTACAAACTTTTTCATGTTACGAAAAAAGTTCTGGAAGCAATTAATTTCATAAGTAGAGGTATGCCTGTAAATCGTTAAAACATGATTCATTGAGATTTCTGGATATTTCTTTTTAGACTACCGTAATTACTCGAATATAACGCGCACTCGGAAATAACACGCAGGCAATTTTGGGCCAAAAAAATCTGGAAAAAACGCAGTACTCGAATATAGTGCGCACCTAAAATTTCCCGCTGACGAAAATCAGAAATCTTACCTTTTTTTCTTCGTTTCATGATTGTTTTGTTCAAAACCGGATAGAGAAATCTTCAGGTACGAGCGTGTCGAGTGTCGTGAGTTGGTGGAGTTATGCGTTTGAATTTTAGGGCAATAGATGATACACAGAGTGGACAAACATATCATGTAGACATGTTATGTTGCAATACCTTTTAGACTTCCTTGAACAATGACTACATTTCAATTGACAATACCATGTTTTAATTCAAATATCTATTGTCATTCTCAAACAAGAAAAGGAACATACAAATTGAATAAATAAATGATTTGAAGATATGCACAATGGAAAAGACTATCACATGTAACAAGGGAATGTACTGCCCCCCCTGGACATATTTATAAATACAAGTACGTAGTACACTACAATGTAGTATTCTACTTTCCAGTTTATTAATGCAGGATTGTGATGTTTGTGAGGCTTGACGATCTTTAATATGCGTGTATTTTGAATTCAAAGTTGGAAATTGCACAATGTCCGTGCGTCAAAGTGAGTTTGACAATGCTTTTTTCGATCGAAAATTTGTAATTTATTTTAGTTATTGATTATAACACGCACCCCCAACTATTGGAATTAATTATAGAGCAAAAATATGCGTGTTATATTCGAGTAATTACGGTATCTCTTGTACAGTGGACATGCGCCTATGATGAAAATTTCAGACCCATCCATTATTTCAAAGTGGGAGAAGTTGCAATACAGTGGTACATTGAGATACGAGTTTAATGCGTTCCGGGAGTGAGCTCGTATCTCAAATGAACGTTTCCGATAGAAATGAACTAAATACAAGTTAATTTTTTCCCACCCTCTGAAAAAACACCCAAAAACAGGATATTACAATGGAAAAACATTTCTATTGGTTGTAATTCACCATCTACTAACAGAGTAACAAATAACTATGATGTTAAATAATAAAATGAGGCATTTTTCTATACAACGGGGAGTTTGCAGATGGGGGAGAGAGAGAGCGACAGAGAGAGCGAAAAAGAGAGAGACAGAGAGACAGAGAGAAAGAGAGAGAAAAAAGAGAGAGTCACTTAACGGATGCGTTTGTAACGTAACATAAACTGTAAATTTAACTTAAATGAACTTCGATTCTTATACACGCACTTGTTGTAGTCATACGTTACACTAAATTTAAACTTTCTTGTGCAATAACCAAGGCAAAGAGGTTAATATATTCCACCTCGGCTTTCGGGGCGAACTTCCTGCTTCTCCATACGTATTGGCGAGACAGCTCAGTCACGCAAATACTGCTCATGTTTTTGATTATTTCATGCTTAATATCGATTGTCATCTTACGCCTTTTCTTCGCACTACCCTTCATTGCAACGACTTGCTTTGGATCTATTGTGCTCCTCTTAATTCTGCACTAATGCAAAATAAAAAACATGGAAATATGCAATGTACTGCCCAGTGCTCGTAGAGATGTTTGCACGAGAGAGATGCGGCGAGAAAGATAGTGCAGTGAAATCATAAGAAGCCTCTCGCTATCTCAAAATCTCAAAATTTCTCATATCTCAAGGTAAATATTTGCTCGGAATTGTACCTGTATGTCAAGTTATTACTGTATAGCAGTTCAAATACAAATTGAACTGTGTATACATAATAACCCCATAATAGAACAATCTCATCTCATTTTCTGAACCACTTTTTCCTTATTAGGGTCGTGGGGGGTGGTGGAGCCAATCCCAGCAGTCTTCGGGCCATAGGCGGGGTACACCTGAATCGGTGGCCAGCCGATCGCAGGACACAAGGAGACGGACAACCATGCAGACTCCGTGACCGGACGATTCGCCGAAAGACGTTTGGTTGACGGACGTTTGGGTGACCGGACAGTTCGCCGAACGGACGTTTGGTCGACCGGACAGTTCGCCGAACGAACGTTTGGGCGACCGGACAGTTCGCCAAATGGACGTTTGGTCGACCGGACAGTTCGCCGAATGGACGTTTCGCCGCCGCGGGATTCGCGCGCTCGCCCCGCCCCCGGATTGTGTGTGTACATGTTTTTCAACCTTGGCCCGCGGGCCATATACGGCCCGGTAGGATTTTAATCCGGCCCACCGCTGTCCAAATTATAGTAAAAATCAATGACCTCATTCATTTCCCTTACCGCTCATCACTCTCAATTTAAAGACTGCTCTCTTTCGTTGAATAATAAGTTTTTAATGTTGAAAGTAAATTTGAAAATAAATTTTCACCTTCAATTGTGTCTTTTTTCTTATATTTCAATCCCCAGCTTTGATAAATTACATTGCGTGTCGAAATGCTGTCAAATTCTAGTATCCATTCTGGCCCACGATTCAAAAAGTTTGCCTACCCCTTAAACACATTATCAATAAGCTGCCATTGACTGCGGTAGACGTCCGATTCATGTTGACTGAGGTGCAGATGCTATTTCTGTTATTCGTCTACCGTCAATGGCAGCCGGACATGCGGCTAAATAAAAGTCTTAGTATACTTTTAGCCCGGAACTTTGACAATTTTATTAAAAAGACAAAGCAAATTCACAGATGATAGTCATCCGTGAGCTTTATCAACCGTTCATTAACAGCAAGGTCTTTTCTCTAACATATCATATATTTCATCCAACGTATATTAATTGTAATTTCTTGTAAACTGTGTGTATATGTGACATGCTTAAGTGTTTAATTTATTATTTTATTAAACAAATAAAAGTGGGGATGTTTCGATTGGATGTTTCCACCAGACATCCATACATAGTTTGTATTGTATTTGTATTTTTTCTTTTCCCACTGCAGATGCTATTTCTGTTATTAGAGCTCCATCTAGTGGATATATAACGCAAAGTTCTGATACAGTATTAAATGAGTGCTGAGTACTCTGCACCTCACAGTCAACATGAATCGGACAACTACCGCCGTCAATGGCAGTCGATGGGTTAAATGAGTGCTGAGTACTCTGCACCTCACAGTCAACATGAATCGGACGTCTACCGCCGTCAATGGCAGCTTATTGACTTTTATTTAGCCGCAGGTCCGGCTGCCATTGACGGTAGACTAATAACAGAAACAGCATCTGCACCTCAGTCAACATGAATCGGACGTCTACCGCAGTCAATGGCAGCTTATTGATAATGTGTTTAAGGGGTAGGCAAACTTTTTGACATGCGGGCCAGAATGGATACTTAAATTTGACAGCATTTGGACACACAATGTAATTTATCAAAGCTGGGGATTGAAATATAAGAAAAAAGACAATTGAAAGTGAAAATTTATTTTCAAATTTACTTTCAACATAAAGAACATATCATTATTCAACGAAAGAGAGCAAATTGAGAGTGATGAGCGGTAAGGGAAATGAATGAGGTCATTGATTTTTACTATAATTTGGACAACGCCGGCGGCGGGCCGGATTAAAAATCCTAACGGGCCGTATGTGGCCCGCGGGCCGAGGTAGAAAAACATGTACACACACGATCCGGGGGTGGGGCGAGCGCGCGAATCCCGCGGCGGCGAAACGTCCGTTCGGCGAACTGTCCGGTCGCCCAAACATCTGTTCGGCAAACTGTCCGTCACCCAAACCTCCGTCGACCAAACGTCTTTCGGCGAATCGTCCGAGTACCTGCACACTCACTCCCATGCCTAGGGGGCAATTTAGAGTGTTCAATCAGCCTACTATGCATGTTTTTGGAATGTGGGGAGTGTTACCGGAGTAACCGGAGGAAACCTACGCAGAACCGGGAAGAACATGCAAACTACAGACAGGTGGACCGACCTGGACTTGAACCCAGAACCCCAGAGTTGTGAGGCCGTCGCACCACCGGGCAGCCCCACAATAGAACAATAAAATACAAATTATTGAAACATTATTGTGCCTGCTTATTTTTTTGCATGGACGTGACTTAAAAAACTTTGTAAATGTAAATCTGGAGTCAATATTTTCTTCATGAAAAATTAATGTAGATGAAGTTATACCTGAAGTCTTCAGCTCCACTCGAGCAGATGTACTGGTCCAAGTAATTCCATTTATATTCTTCGGGCCTTTCATGGGCAAACTCCACCCAACAAGAGACAAACTGAGCATCCACATGTGGCGGGCACAAGCTGTAGCTATAATGGATACGACTTGACTCATATGGGTATCTAGAAGACATTTATTCACATTTCAATTATATCGTTTATATCTATCCCTCTATATATCTATCCCTTTCTCTCTACATCTCCCTCTACATCTATCTATCTATAGAGACAGATAAATCTCTGTCTGTCTGTCTCGATCCATCTGTCTGTCTGTCTCTCTCCATCTGTTTGTCTGTTTCTCTCCGTCTGTCTCTCTCTCTCTCGCTGTCCGTCTCTCCTCATCTGTTTGTGTTTCTCTCTGTCTTTCTCTCTCCGTCTGTCTGTCTCTGACTGCCTGTCAGTTTGTCTGTCTCCCTCCTTCTTTGACTATCTCTCTTTGGCTCTATTTCTGCCTGTCTTTGTCTAGCCGTACATACATACTAATGTACAAGTGTGCGCTTGCATACACACGTATACATACATCAATATAAAAAGGCCAAAATACTTACTTTGGCAAATATCGAGTCACTGTGAGTATCTTGTCTTTGAGGGAAACCTTATGGAAGGCTCTACCCATACTTAGCCAGTAAAGTGTTTCTTCTTCATCTCCTCGACGCAGTGACACCAAACCTGAGACAAAAACAATATACATATAATAATGATGAATTTTATTGATTACTCAATGATGGCGCAGTCACGCAGAAGCCAGTGGCAGTAGCTGTGTCCACTCGTATTTGTTTGTCGTGTTTTACAGCCCTTCTATCTTTTTTTAATAACATTTTAATATTTCTTAATTCATTCCGTTTTACTTTACTCTGTACTTTATAGTTTTTACTTAAATGTTTTTACAACTTTATTTGTTCTGTTAGCCTGGCTTCTTTCTGCCACTTCTTTTTTGGAACCATCAGCCATGCCTATGCTGTCATACACATGGGACTAGCTGTTACAATACGCACGCAGCAAAAGGAGCATCACCCCAATCCCGCTGGAAATTCAGAGCTGGACAAAAGTTCCGGGAGAATAAGCAACACTTCTGACCAACACTTCCATCATGGGATAAGATGGAAGAGCTATCGGCGCTTACCAGGCCAGAAGTGGAGTCCTGCTCTGCTGCTGTTGTTGTTGTTGTTAGGTCACCCAGGCGCCTGAGGATTACCCTCAGCAGCGCTAGAGCTGTCACTGGAACGCGGATTAGTTCATCCAGGGGGTAACCGGAGGTGTGGGGCAGTGTGAATATCTCCGGCTGGATGAAAAACGTAGGGCGCCACGTTCCTGGGTGGCAGTTCTGGGTGGTTTTGTTGTATTCGCAGGCCGCGACGGGCGGCCTCTCGGGAGACACCTCGTGAAGGTTCCAACTGTTGTCTCCCTCTGCTGCTGTTGTCTTCAGCTCCAGACTACTGAGGAACTGTGCGGATAAGCTTGGAAGAGTGACTCTGCATATTCTCTACCTCGGTCACAGTCTGCAGAAGTTCCCTATCTTCTGGAAGACTTCCTGTGTGTGGTTCCAGTTTTTGTCTAACTTTGCTGGCGGCGGTAGGTCCGTCCACTCTTGCCCGTTTTGTGTTTTTGCTGCTTTTCTGTCTTAATGATTTGATTTGGTGATTCTTAATGATCCCATTTACTTTGATTTGCTTTGTACTTGGTGCTTTTGCTTTGTTGTTCTGTCTAATCACCCTCTGCTACTGTCACAATGAAATTTCTCCAATAAGGGATGAATAAAGTTATCCAATCCAATCCAATTAACTGGAATCCCGATAATCAAACATGTCTGCCTGACTACGGTACTCGGATGATTCACCGACGGATGTTTGACAGATGGACAGGTCGCCGAATGGACGTTTCATAGAATGGCGGTTCGGCCGGACGGAGGTTTCGACGAAACGGGATTCACGCGCTAGCCCCGCCTCCGGATCGTGTGTGTACAAGTCTTTCAACCTTGGCCCGTGGGCCATATATGGCCCGTTAGGATTTGTAATCCGGCCCGCCGCCGGCGTTGTCCAAATTATAGTAAAAATCAATGATTCATTTCCCTTTGCCGCTCATCACTCTCAATTCATTAGTCTACCGTCAATGGCAGCCCGGGAATAAGCACTCTTGGGCGGGCATGTCAGCCCGGGAATAAGCACTCTTGGGCGGGCAGATGTAGCAGAACCGAGCTGTGAAATGACAGCAATTAGGTTAAATCCATCATAAAACAGCATTTAATGATCAAATACAAATACTGGAGCTCTTTGGACATTAGAACTGAGCCCAGGGAAGTGAATTCCTCGGCAAAATGTCGCGATGATGACGCGATAAGGCAAAACAACGTCTATATACGACCATTCGCCAAACAGCTCAAAATACGTTTAATAATTAAATACAAATACTAGTATTGTATATACAAATACTAGTATTGTATATACAAATACTAGTATTTGTATTTAATCATTAAACGCTGTTTTTGGCTGGATTTGACCGAATTTGAGAGCATTTTGAGCCGTTTGGCGAATGGCCCTGTTCTTAAAATGGCCGACAAGCGACGACGTCTAGCTCTGTTGCCTCACAACGAGCATCAGATATCTAGTCTGTATACACGATACATATGTGAATACCAAGCAAAAAAAAGGAAAACGACAAATAATGTGAATTTCCTTTGTCTTCTTTTAAATAAAATACTAGTAGTATCATTAAACGCTGTTTTCGGCTGGATTTGACCGAATTTGAGCGTACTTTGAGCCGTTTGGCGAATGGTCGTATATAGATGTTTTTTTTTGCCTTATCGCGTCATCATCGCGACATTTTACCAAGGAATTCACTTCCCTGGGCTCAGTTCTAATGTCCAAAGAGCTCCAGTATTTGATCATTAAATGCTGTTTTAGGATGGATTTAACCTAATTGCTGTCATTTCACGGCTCGGTTCTGCTACATCTGCCCGCCCAATAGTGCTTATTCCCAGGCTGACATGCCCGCCCAAGAGTTCTTATTCCCGGGCTGACATGCCCGCCCAAGAGTGCTTATTCTCGGGCTGACATGCCCTCCCAAGAGTGCTTATTCCCGGGCTGACATGCCCGCCCAAGCGTGCGAATCCCGTTTCGGCGAAACCTCCGTCCGGCCGAACCTCCGTTCGGTGGAACGTCCATTCGGCGACCTGTCCGTCTGTCAAACGTCCGTCGGCGAAACGTCTTTAGGGCGAATCATCCGGCCACGCCTGACTACCGAGCTATTTGAAGCCTGTCCTGCAGTATACTGTACATTAAAAGTGGCCCACTATCATAAATTCCCAGTAAACAACATATTTCAAGTGCAGTGTGAGTGGTGCCTTTCCTTATCTGTTTCATCTTAAAAGACTTGAAGGAAAGAGGGTTAATCGTATTAAAAATTTGGAAACACCAGAGGTTGTTTGTTTCAAGCTGAATGAACGGCAGGATTTATCTTGCTCAACTCTCCACTCAAGTGAGTAGCATATAGGCCACACAAATGTTAGTGACAATCAACAGCTCCCTTGTAGCAAAATGAGGCTTTGAAGTCAGAGTTAATTTTCATCCAATTAAACTTTTCATTCATCTGTCATCAGAATGCTTGGAAATTTTTTCTTTATCACACACTGATGCCCAGAAAAACATTTCAGAATTGAAACTAGGTTAATTGCATTAACAAAAATGTGCCATGTGTGTCAAAACACAATTACAAAAATGCAAACATTTAGACACCCTCGTCATTTTGCAGATTTGATGAATTACTATAAGTTAACTGTAAACATCATTTGTCATGTGTTATCCAGCAACCTATGATGTCTTTCTCAAAGAGATTAGATTAGATTAAAACTTTATTTCATCCCGTATATGGGAAAATTCTTGGTGGCAGTAGCAAGACAGACACAAGACTTACGTACAAAACTGGAGCCACACAGGAAGTCCACGAGGTGGGGACTGTAAGATATGCTGACTCACTATTTGCAATTGCTTGTTAGTATTGCATCAGTTTGGTGTGAGTAATGAAAAATGTCGAGTCCATGTTGAGACTCCAGCTCTTCAGTTGTTTGGGCGTATCGGCCCACACCCTGTTTCTGTTATCTTCTCTGTGCAGCATCATCTTTTTACATATAAATAGATGCACAAACTGTTCGTTCGGAGAGTCGCGGTGAATAGGCTGTGCGTTCGCAGCCATTCGACTTCTCCCCATCCTGTAGTCTGGTAATAAACTTATCTCCTTGAAATTGCTCTCCCTCTTTCTTAACCTGCTCCTGAAGTTGTTTTACAGATCTTTCATGTTTGGTGCCGATACCCCGGACCCAACACGCCAACAATTGCCAGAGCGGCGACGGAGCACGACGAAGGGCAAATTAAGACTGTCGACAGCATCCTCCATTCCTCCATTGAAAGGGTAAACCTGACGGCTGTTCCCTCACCGCTCCGGTGATCTGGTGACGGGTTGCCCGAACTAGGGCAGGTTCGGAACGAGAAAGATCGTGAGTTCACCCTTTGATTTCTGTCTCCGTGAAGTGTGATAATTTGAACTAGTATTATCACTGTGGTAGTATTAAATGTTTGTGGTCTGGGACCAACTTACGTAGAACATTAAAGTTTGTGGTCTGGGACCAACGTACATAGAACATTATAGTTTGTGGTCTGGGACCAACGTAGGTAGAACACGAATAGAGTCAGGGACTCTGCTAAGAGACAGTCAGTGACTTGTGGTCTTAGTGTGTTCAGAGATATTGGGTTAATCACGAAGTATTGAGATCAATTTGGTAAATTTAGAATATAATTGTTGTTTAAACTATTAAGTAAGTGATTCATATGGATCGGAAAGCGACAAGTGAGATGGGTTTGTTGTCAGACTGCAGTATGGAGATCGGAGGGTTGCCAGATGTGGGGTATGTGCGGATGCGTAGTGTGGGCTTTGCCTGTGTCTGCCGTGATGGGTGGAGAGGCATGGTTTCTGTCCCAATTTGAGGGATGTGGAAGGTTTGATGAACGTAGTAAACATTTTTGGTAAGTAAATAGAAAAGATTTTTGTAAGTGAATAGAAAATAGTTTTGTGAGTGAATAGAAAATAGTTTTGTAAGCATGAAGAAAAGATTATTGCAACTAGAAGTGGAACGCCCCCCGAATATGAAGCCTCTGCCCGGTACGTTGACGACATAATTGTGATAACAGTGAGCTACAGAAAATGGGTCTTATCTTAAGTAAACACATCTTTTTGGTGGGGTTTAGACAAGTCAAATGCAGGAGCAACTCAGCCAGTGATTTTATCTACCCTTGGGTGCGTTAGCAATATAGGGGTGATTTGCAAATTAGACCTTTAGTATTAAGAATTATTTGGTTGTTAATGATATCAAACATGAAAATAACAATGTAGAAATGTCATTCATCCAAATTATTAAGTAAATTGTACCTGGCTGGTTTAGATAAAATAATTGATTTAGGATAGGCATGATTTCCCTAGGACGAAAGAGACATGGAATGTTTTTCAGTGCACGAGAAACGTTCCTTGTTTTGCCCTGAACTGGTGAAATATGCTTTGGCGTTGGTCATATTAATGACTATTAGAATAATAATGATATACGGATTGCATAAGCATCGAACAATTGATGTCAACCAAATGATGTTGACCTATATCCTTTGGGAATGATTATTGCTAATAGGACAGCAAAAGGTGGTTAGCTGACAAGAAGCCCCAGACTGGTGGATGGCACTCTCCACTAGTGATGAAAAAATTGCAGACCACTGGTGTCTGATTATGAGTGTGAGCATGAATGGTTGTTTGTTTTTTTGTGTTTTTGATTGGCCGACCACCGATATATAATTAATCGGTTATATATCAAGGTGGAAAAGGATTTAGAAAAAAGCAGCAGTACTCCAAACGTGAAACTTGTAGTGGAGAAACAAATCTGCTATGCGAAATTTAGGAGCACTGAGAAAAACAAAAAACAAAGACAGCGCATGATACGAAATTCCAAAGTACTATGGATTTATAGTGATAATGGCATCCAAATTGCAGAATAATTGACTGAATTGACAAAAGGTTCCATATTTCGTTATTAAATCATTGCGCCTACAAAACGAGGTCAACCGGACAACAAAATATGGACATCCTATTTAGTAGACCATACCAAACGCCATTATTCACTACACGATTGGAACTAGAGGATGAGACTAATCTGGCTATCTGCATAAAAGGAAAAACTTTTAAAAAACGCATTGAATTTGGGTTGGCAGAGGGAGACTGTGCTTCTCAACAGGAAACATGGAGAACACGCACGAGCAACCCAAAATGAGAACGTCCGTACAAGTGTTGCTGACCAACCAGCAGACATGAAAATAGCGGGATCCATCTTGTGCACTGTAAGAAGGTTCTCTCAGTTGAAACGTATGAGGAGACAGGTAATATAAACTTTTTGATGTGATCAGACGTAATGGCAAGCACTCCAATATTGATTGGAAAGATTATTGCTCGGAGAAGCAATGCCATAAACCATAAGGAACTTTTTATATTGGCTTTATTGTCTCCATGAAAAAAAATAGGTGTAGTTACATAGTTACATAGCTACATAGTTTAATCCCAGAGGTCTCCAAACCTACTTTTAAAAAAATGCAGAAACTGTCTCACCTGCTGTAGACACAACTCTCAAGGCAATGAACGACCCAAGCGCAGAACAAGGCAAACAGGGACATATCCCTTCGAGGTTCTGAACATGGATTTCATCGAACTGAACCAAAGTGGCACATACAAGTACTGTCTGGTGATCATTGACAGTTACAAAGTGGGTCAAGATATGCCCATCCAAGAAAGCTGAAGTGAAAGGAGAAACTGATTCTCTCACTGAGTGGTTATGCAAAATGTTCCAAGAAAGAACTGTGATAAATGCAAATGATCTGCCAACATCTTCTCTGCCTCCCACACAGAAGTTCCTGTCCCCAGGCGACCTGGTACTCGTCAATGTGATAAAAAGAAAGTCCTGGTCATCTCCACGTTGGGACAGGACCTCACCGTGTGATTTTGACCGCTAACTTCACCAAGTTACCCACCACCGTCAAAGCTGATGAACGAGTGTTGGAGCTCGCGACCATGATCCAGTGTGGGGCTCGGATGTCCCCCTCGAACACAAACACTGGTCAGTCTCCTCCAAAATCCTGATGGCTCTGTTCCACTAGTACTCGTCAAGGAACAGCAAAGAACACACTACGTCTGGAAACCATTGACTCCAGATTCCAGGCCTATGTCAACGCATCAGTCCGAGTACAACAAGGCCGAGAAGTCCAAATCACTGCCGTCAAAATCGAAGGAAGAGAAACCTGGATACATCAGTCCCACCGTGGACAAGTACAAGAATGAAGTGGTTGGTCATCGTCATCACCGCTCTGTGTTCCACCACGAGGGGACCTCCCGGAACCGTGGTGCACTCCCGCTGGAGGAGAGTGCCCCACTAGCTGGTTCTGGAGGCGGTCAGGGGCCCTCCAGATCTGCAGCCCGTCGGCCAGGACACCCATCGTCGTCCAGGTCCCGTTGATCACCCTACAGCTTGCTCACTTGGGGATACAGGGGAGCGACTGCGGGAGATCCGGTTCCACAACGGGGATGGCTTGACTGGTTCCTCTCGGGCTCAAAGACACAGACTCTTTTGAAAGCCCTAGTACCGTTCGTAACTGTTTTTGCTCTCGTGCTTGTTATCCTAACCTGTTGTTTGCCCTGCTTCTCAGCTTTTGATGCCACAGTCGAACGTACCATGATTGTAGGTCTAAACTTCAGTCCGAAGTTATTTGTGAAGAATTTTGTTCAAAAGTAGCGTCGCTAACAAACGAGGTTCCGATATTTTTTATACTCACAAACAGGAAGGAATTGTAAGATATGCTGACTCACTATTTGCAGTTGCTTGTTAATATTATATATCTTCTCTGTGCAGCATCATGTTTTCACATATAAATAGATGCACAAACAGTTCGTTCAGAGAGAGTCGCGGCGAATAGGCTGTGCGTTCGCAGCCGTTCGACTTCTCCCCATCCTGTAGTCTGGTAATAAACTTATCTCCTTGAAATTGTTCTCCCTCTTTCTTAACCTGCTCCTGAAGTTGTTTTACAGATCTATCAGGGACCTTCTGCAGACTGAGACTGAGGTTACCACAGTCCCTCAGTTGTCTGGAGGTTTTAAAGATCTACTTCCTTGCCTAGATCCTCCTAAGCTGTCCTATCACCTAATCAGCAGAAGCGGAGAGGACGGTGGGGAGCTTCAAAGCACACAAGCAGCCCAGGAAGCACCGGCAGCTCCTCCATCTGACAGGGGAGAGATCTCACGCTCCCATAACAATGATGGAATGCTCGGTCTGGAGCGTTGCCTCTTCTCGGCACGGCTGAACGGCTCCAAAGACGTCTAGGACTAGCACAAAGAAACCATGCCACGTGATGGTTGGGGCCAAGTCCCAAAGGCCACAGAACAACAAAGCAAAAAGCACAAAGTACAAAGCAAAGCAAATTATATGGAAAATCATTAAGGAATAACAAAATGCAATGAAAAAAGACAGAAAAGCAGCAAAAACACAAAACGAACAAGAGCGGATGGAGCTACCGCTACTGGCTGCCACTTGAGCGGCGTCATCTTCGTTGCAGTAGCAAAAATGGATACAGACACAAGAAAAAGACATTGTAGAGTAGGATAAAACTGGAACGAACCACACGCAGGAAGTCTTCCACAAGATGAGGAACTTCTGCAGACCGTGACCGAGGTTGAGAATATGCATAGTCACTCTTCCAAGCTAAGAGTGGACAGAGCTACTAATGTCACCGGCTGGCGCCTGACGGTGCCAGCTTTCAAATCACCTTGAATGAAAAGATTGTTCAACATCATTGTCTAAGGGAAGGCTATAAAGGCTCTCTCTGATATTTCTGCTGTCAGTTTACACCGTGAACAACACAGTAATTATTTTCATAAGTATTATTTTACATTGACTTAGGATATTTCTTTCCACAATCGTTAATACTACCAAATATACCTGTTAAGGTTATTAGTCTTACATTATTATATATTTTCTTGCAATGAAGAAAGTGTTTTGCTTACTACATATAAAATGCCTGCTTGCAACGAAGTAAATGCTTTACTCCTTAATTAGACTAAACAAAAGGGAAGCCGAATCCTCTTGGACAGCTGGAATGTGGAGAAGATCCTTCGGCTGCACATGACCTTGAGTTGTTTTGACTATTTGACATCTCACTTGTTTCCCACCCCTCCCTTGAGAGTTGAGACATCCATTATAACTAGGGTCCTTGAAGTTAATAAACAAGGAAAAGAAGCGTGACGCCAGAACGAACCTGGGTCGACACCTGAATGGTTCGATTTCTCATTGCAAGAAGAATGTCTTTTCTCTTTATTTGTGCATGCATTTGGGGATGCCTATTGGTGAACCAATCAATACCCTTTAAAAATTATACAAGTATTTCAATCTTTTATAAAACATGCAGGTGGCGTGAGTGGTTAGAACGTTGCCCTCACAGCTCTGGGTTCCTGGGTTAAAATCCAGTTCGCATCCACCTGTGTGGAGTTTGCAGGTTCTCCTCAGGCCTGCACAGGTTTCCTCCCACATTCCAAAAACATGCACTGTAGGCTGATTGGGCACTCTAAATTACCCCTAGGTATGGGTGTGAGTCTGCATGGTTGTCTGTCTCTTTGTGCCCTGCAATCGGCTGACCACCGATTCAGGGTGTCCCCCGCCTCTGGCCCAGAGTTAGCTGGGATAGGCTTCAGCACTCCCCGGGACCCTAATGCGGATGAAGCGGTTCAGAAAATGAGATGAAACATGCATGCAAATGTATGTATGCAAAAAAACTGGGAAGATTAAAATATTTAATACGCCATTAAAATGAATAGGAACTCGGGCGATTCGCTGAAAGAAGTTTCGCCGACGGATGTTTGGCCGACGGGCAGTTCGCCGAACGGACGTTTCACCGACCAGACATTTGGCCGAACGGACGTTTCGCCGAGCGGACGTTTGGCCGAGCGGACGTTTCGCCGACCGGACGTTTGGCCGAGCGGACGTTTCGCCGACCGGACGTTTGGCCGAGCGGACGTTTCGCCGCCCGGACGGTCGGCCGAACGGCTGTTTTGCCGTCGCTGGATTTGCGCGCTCGCCCCGCCCCCAGATCGTGTGTCTACATGTTTTTCAACCTCGGCCCCCGGGCCATATATGGCCCGTTAGGCTTTTTAATCCGGCCCGCCGCCGGCGTTGTCCAAATTATAGTAAAAATGACCTCATTTATTTCCCTTTGCCCTGCAAAACCGCACATCACTCTCAATTAAAGACTGCTCTCTTTTGTTGAATAATAATATGTTCTTAATGTTGAAAGTAAATTTGAAAAGTACATTTTCACCTTCAATTGTGTCTTTTTTCTTATATTTCCATCCCAACTTTGATAATTTACATTGCGTGTCCAAATGCTGTAAAATTTTAGGATCCATTCTGGCCCGCAAGTCAAAAAGTTTGGCAGTGGCTCCTTAGCCGGTAACCGGTCAAATATTCCCAGGGGTTATTTAGCCGGTAACCGGTCAAATAGCCTATATGGCCCCATATGGCTATTTAGCCGGTAATAATTCTGTGTGGGGTAACCAGTCAAATAGCCTATATGGCCCCATATGGCTACTTAGCCAGTAATAATTCTGTGTGGGGTAAATAGTAAGAATAATGGATTAAAGTGTAAGTAGAAACAGATAGTCTACATCAGTGGTCTTCAAACCATTCCACAAAGGGCCGCAGTGGGTGCGGGTTTTCAGTCCAACCCATAAAGAGGACACCTTTTCACCAATCTGGTGTCCTACAAGTGCAATCAGTGGATTGCAGTCAGGTGCTTCTTGTTTTCTGCTGAAATCTCATTGGTCAAACTGTTTATGCTAGACCGGTTGGAACAAAAACCTGCACCCACACCGGCCCTCGAGGACCGGTTAGGGGACCCATGGTCTACATGAAAGTAACACCTCTCCATGAAAGTAACACCATGTGTGTAGAAGCAATTAGTCTACATGAAACACATGAAAGTAACACCTATGATATGATATTTTCTAAGATTAAAGAAAGCTGTGTTATGGAGCCTAGTTCTATAACTGTTGATTTTGAAAAGGCTGCAATAAGTAGTATACAAAAGCATTTTCCAAACTCACACATCTGGATGCTTTTTCCATTTCGGTCAATGCCTTTGGAGAAAAATTCAGGCATGTGGCCTACAAAATTGGTATAGTGACCCAATGAATAGTTTCGTAATAAAAAAACTTTCAGCACTGGCGTTCGTCCCAAAGGAGGATGTCATAGAAGCATTTAATGAATTAATGGCTTCACTGAACGAGGAAACAGATGAAGTCCTAGCAGAATTTCTCATCTACTTTGAGACTACTGCTAGGTGCTGTTTTAAGGGGAAGGCGACGCTGTCCAGGTTTTGCTATCCCCTTATGGACTGTTAGAGAACATACCTTGCTGGGAATACCACACAATAATAATTCTGTTGAAGGTTGGCACCGCGCATTTCAACGTAGAATGTCAGTCGTCCATCCAAATGTATCTCGTCTTATAAACAAACTCAAATTAGAACAAAATGATTGGAAATACGAATACAACAGGCTTATGGCGGTATTATGCCCAGACAGACCAAAAAGTCATACGCAGTCCGCAGTCATATGGTTGAAAAAGCTAACGGATGACTATGAAAACCCGGATCGTTTTGCAAACAAAGTACAGTACCTACAAGCCATTGCGTATAATTTATAAGTATTACTGTTTTAATAAAAACTGCCATCTGTGAATTTCCTTTGTACATAATTTGTAAGTTTGTATTGTATTTGTAATTTTTGTACATAGTTTGTATTGTATTTGTAATTTTTGTACATAGTTTGTATTGTATTCGTAATTTTTGTACATAGTTTGTATTGTATTTGTAATTTTTGTACATAGTTTGTATTGTATTTGTAATTTTTGTACATAATTTGTAAGTTTTTTACTGCTTTAATAAAAACACCATCTGTGAATTTGCTTTGTCTTCTTTTTAATAACATTTTTAATAAAATATTTTTTTGAATGGCAGCTTATTGATGATGTGTTTAATTTGGGACAATAATCGGATAAAAGAGGCAAGTTTCCAGGGTGGGCAAACTTTTTGACTTGCGGGCCAGAATGGATACTAAAATTTGACAGCATTTGGACACGCAATGTAATTTATCAAAGCTGGGGATTGAAATATAAGAAAAAAGACAATTGAAGGTGAAAACGTATTTTCAAATTTACTTTCATCATTAAGAACATATTATTATTCAACAAAAGTGTGCAGTCTTTAATTGAGAGTGATGAGCGGTATTGCAGGGCAAAGGGAAATGAATGAGGTCATTTTACTATAATTTTTTTCTGCTATTATTATTTTTTAAGTTCATAAAAATGCGAAAATCCAGGCTGAAACTTGTAAGCGAAGGCCGCTCCCCTCTCATTCGCTTTCTACTAGGACTCGGCAATAAAAAAAGTAGTTATAATAGGGGTGATCCTACTTCGGGATTTTTTGATTAGCGTGTCCATGTCTGATCTACATGAACCGCGATATTCGAGGGATTACTGTATAAACATCCAAAATGGGAATACACCAAATGCCCATGCGGCATCTTAAAATTGGTCGGCCTTTAATGAAATTCAGATTGTCATTCGTTCTCAATGTGTAAAGAATATGGGAAGACCAGATAACGAGGTCATGGCTTTGGATGCTTATGATAAGTTAACTGACAACATGTAAGGTAATTTACGCACAGTTCAGGATGCCTTTAAGCCACTTTGATTCCTTGTTTAAAATCATTTTTAAAAACACAAAGAAAATCGTATATGAAGTCATTTTTTGTTGGTAAGCAGATGCTGGTGTTTATTATTGTTGTGCAAAGGAGAAAGAAAACTGAGTTCCATATCAGGAAAACATGTTTGTTAAATTATTTTTTCACTTTTAAAATGTGTTTCTGCCTGAAAAGCATTCGTTTTCTTGGAGGGGGGAGAATTGCCACCTGTTTTCTTCTTATTATTAGTGTATACAGACGCTCCCCTACTTACGAACATTCAACTTACGAACAACGGTACATACGAACATGTCTGCAAATTGCGTTTAAGTCCAAAAATGTTCGCAAGTCCAATTTTGTATTTCGCGCCTTTTTCGGAGTAGTACTTCTTTCCGCCGCTAATACCGACACCTGGCGCTGTGAGAGCTCAGCTCACCCAGCATCTACCTTCTTCTTCGTTGCAATGCGGAACTGCGTGAATGTATCTCCAGTGTGCAAAGAACCTTTTTCATTTGTATCATTAAATATCTCATGCATCCAATATTGAATATGGTTGGTAAAAAGCTAAAGGCTTCTATTGAGGGAGTTGCAAGGAAGAGGCAAGCCATTTCATTTGAAACGAGTGGCAATAATAACGAAGCTTGATGCGCGTGAGAGTGGTGAGCGTTTCACGGGCATTGAATCGTTCGACCGTCAGTACCATTTATAAACAGAAAGATCGAGCAGCAGGACCCAAATATTGAACGTTGCACAAAGTTTGCAAATCAATTGAATGATGCCATACAGTGCTACCGCATCATTTATGATGAAAAAAAGAAGCAAACTGTGCAATCGTCATTAGGTCGCTTCTTTTGGCCAGTTTCTAATACATAAATCTCTCTCTACAGTACTGTACATATTCTCTCCATTTTATTAAATGTTTTTTTTTCAGTACAAACCAATGCGTGTTACTTATACAAGCCTTAAACATACAAATGCACTTATATAAACCTTCAATATACTTATATCGGCCTTAAACATAAATTATAATACAAAATATAGCACTGAATCAACTTACAAACAAATTCAACTTAGGAACAATCGCTCGGAACCAATTGCGTTCGTAAGTAGGGGAGCGTCTGTAGTATTATAAGTCATCAAGTTTATTGTTAATATAAATATTTAAATGAAATAATTTTCACATTTAAACCATGTTTTGGTTATAAAAGTGTGGGTGAAGAATCATGGCATAAATCTAACTGTGAACTTATGTATGTTCTGACCATGCTGCTTAGATCACTGAAGCCTAAACCCAGGACAGGCTGAAAACCTAGACTCGCCATAATCCGGTTCTAAAAATCAAAATGAAGAAAAAGGTCACTTGGGAAGCTCAAAAAATCGGACATGATTTATATGAGCAAGCCCATCTTTCTGCACGAATATTACATCCTTGAAGTTATGGAGCAATGCAGGCTTACCGGGATATTATGGAACAGCCTTACAAGCAAGGGCTCAAACCTTCTCTACGTGGCTAGGCTGTTCATCATTATGGAAAGGAAGGGAGACAGGGTGCGTTTTCAAACCAAGGACGCTAGGCACTGTCCTTGTGTCCAAGCCAAGCAAGTAAACCAACCTAATATACAATTTGAAATAAAGTGATACCTCAACATACAAGTGCCCCGACATTCGAGGAATTTGAGATACGAATGAAATTTCGGGAAAATATTTATCTTGAGATACGAGACACATTTTGATATACGAGCATACAGCGGACGCGAGAGCCTGCTCATAAGAACGTCATGGGCACGGTCTTTCTGGTGTAATGACTCTACGAGCACTGGGTTGCGTTGCGTTTCCCCCTCTGTAAGTCAGTGCAGAATGGCGGGGAGCTTGCTCGATAATACGAAAGGAGCATATACTACTTCTCGTTGGCAAGTGGTTGTGCGTTATCCTATTGTGAGGACATTTGTGTGCATCATTTTTGGAATATTTTGAAGGAACGACAAAAGCAAACAACCCTCGATAGGCTGCATCTGAAAGTCAGGGTGGAGGCGGGGCAAATAGAGCCAAGGTATAAAAATGTAAAACAAAATTAGAATTAAGTTTAGTGTAAGATTAAACTTATTTTTGTGTGTCTGCATCGTAATCCAATTCCGGGGGACTTATAATAATAATCTGACATAGGCCCTGTCGTCATCATCAACAACAAAAAGCCTACTTGTCATCACACCCAGAAACTGCGTATGACGAAATTGGTGGTGCTTCTCCATAAGCTGTGTTTACTCTGCAAAAGACCTAAATAAGTGATAGTTACCGACTTGTAATTTGGTATTCTGCTGTTATGGATACAGGTCACTTACCTCTCACTGTCTTTCACTTACCTTCAGTCAGCTAGTAGGAGGCAGATCACCACCCAAACATCTTTTCATATTACCTCAGAAGGGAATGTGTGTTGTGTTACCGCAAATTTAGAGTTCTGATGGATGTGGGGAAAAACTGTCCTTAAGCCTATTTGTCCGTACTTTGTGGGACCTATAGCGTCTGCCAGAGGGCAGCAGCTGAAACATATTGTGACCAGGGTGGTAAGGGTCCCCTATGATGTTCCTGGCTCTACTGAGGTAACGAGGGCTGGCAATGTCTTCCAGTGAGGGCAGAGAGCAGCCGACAATCCTCTGGGCAGTGTTAATTACTTTCTGCATGGCCTTTTTGTCTGCCGCCGTGCTTCCAGCGTACCACACTGTGATGCGGTACGCCAGGATGCTCTCTACAGTGGTTCTATAGAAGGTTATCAGAAGCTTGGTGCCCAAGTTGTTCTTCCTAAGTACCCTGAGGAAATGGATTCGTTTCTGAGCCTTCTTCACTACTGCCGTGATGTTTGTAGACCATGAGAGCTTATCCGCGACGTGGACCCCCAGGAATTTAAAGGACTGGACCCTGTCTACACATACTGTGGTCAGATCTGTGCTGTTTGCGAAAGTCCAGGATTATTTCTTTAGTTTTCGTGGTGTTCAGTGTGAGATTGCTCACCGAGCACCACAAAGACAGTTTGTTGACCTCATCTCTGTAGGCCGACTCATGCCCTCCTGAGATGAGTCCGACCACAGTGGTGTCGTCAGCAAATTTGATGATGGCGTTAGACTGGTGGGCGGGTGTACAGTCGTATGTGTTTCCACGACAACGTACTCTTAACCGAACAAACACATTTAAATTAACTTGGATTAATATATACAGACACTTTCAAACATACGTTTAATGTAACTTTACACAAAACTGAATTCTATTAAAAAAAAAAAATGTTTAACATTCGTTCTGGCCTGGTTAGTTGTTTGCCACGCCTCCACCCTCACGTTCGTTATTGATGGGCTGTTTGCTGTTGTATTCGCTTCAAAATATTCCGAAAATGATGCACACAGATGTCCTCACAATAGGATAACACATGACCACTTGCCAAAGAGAAGTAGTCTTGAATTAGCGATCGCTCCGCCAACGGGAGCTAACATGCTAAGGGGGGGAAACAGGAAATCCAACCTCCTACCCATTGATTGTGGGTAATGAAGTTTTATTCTGAGAAAAGGTGCCATTAGTGTTGTGTGCATGAGTATACTTCATTACCCAGAAAGCCCTCTTTTTGCCCACGCATGCGGGTTGTGCGTTTCCTGGTCGAAACTCGTCTGAATAAATTGTTCAGTGCTCGTAGATTTCTGTAATACACGAAAGAGATGCGGCAAAAAAGACAGTGCGCTACAATGATAAACAGCCTCTCATGTCATGGCCACCTGGCTTGGTCGCATCTCAAAATTTTGATCGTATCGCGGGCGAATTATTCGATCGAAATTTTCGTCGTACCACGAGCTGATCGTAGGTCGAGGTACCACTGTAGATGGTGAATTAGAACAAATATAAATGTTTTTGCAATTCAATATCCTGTTTTTGGTGTTTTTTCAGAGGGTTTGAATGAATTAACTTGTTTTTAGTTCATTTCTATGGGAAACGTTCATTTGAGTGTACGGGTAAATAGACATACGAGCACAGTCCCCGAATGAATTAGGCTTGTATCTCGAGGTACCACTGTACCAGAACAATAATTTTGAAAGATCTACTCTAAACTAAGTTAAATTAGGCATTGTAAGTGATTTTTTTTTAATATTAATTTTGTGCCATTTTTTTTCTTCTAAGTTACAGAAGCATTTAACATCGAGTAATCGGTATCATTTAAATACTAAACAACATCCAACCATAGTCGTAAGTACTTTTTTTAAAGATGAGTTTCCTACTTAGGTTTTGCTATGCAGTTCAAGAAACTTGTAATTACCTCTTGTGTATAAAGGACTGCTTCCAAGTGAAGTAGCCAATGAGGGTTGTAGTCTCCGCCTATTAGAATGGACAATGATCTGGTAACCTTGCATCAACCTCTGACAGACAAACTCTTCGAACACTTGCGTAGCATTCATCCCCGAAACATCATCTTCTCGCCTAAAAGTGTTACAATAATAGCCACATAAGATAGTCACGCTTGACCTCAACAGGACATGTACATTCATATTTACCATATTTAATCACATATAAGCCGCTTTTGTCGGACAAAAAAAATGATGACTGAATTGAGGTTATGCTTCTATGCGCATAAAAACATGGCATGCACGAAACTGCAAGTTGACGGCGCCGTGACACGATGACGTCACAGCGCCATTGCGTCTCGTCATTACGCAAGCGAATGCGGCCGATACGGTCATTTATTTAAAAATAGAGAAAATATAGACAGATAAAACGCTAAACAAAATTTCTTTTGATGTCTATGAATGAAATTCAGGAAAAAACATACGTATCTTGCATTAAACGTGAAAAAACTCACGTTCCTGTCAGTGCTCGCTCGGGGCACAGCCAGCTTACCTAGGGCGCTGCCATCTAAACCTAGTTAAACGTGCTCTGGCTGGCCAGACGCAAGTAGCCTTGATTTTGAAATGAAACAAAATTCCTCTCATCAAGATAGACTTATTCTCATCTCATTTTCTGAACGGCTTTATCCTCATTAAGGTCGCGGGGGTGCTGGAGCCTATCCCAGCTGACTCCAGGCCAGAGGCGGGGGACACCCTGAATCGATGGCCAGCTAATCGCAGGGCAAGATGAACTAATAAGTGGACAAGTTGGAAAACGAGCTTCATCAAGTAAAGAAGAAGTGACTGCTTGACTTGGGGAAAAATAAATTGAAAGTTAAGTTCCAACTGTGATGGGAGAAATGGATGACATATGGTGAACAGTTTTACTGTGAGGCAGCAAGTTACCCCCAATTTGTGAATGTATGATGGAAACTTGGGCTATCCTGTCTGCACTGTTGTTTGAGCTTTCACAAAAGAGGCATCATTTCTCTAGAGGCCCACAGCTACCCTGACATTGTCTAGAAGGAACATGGCTCATTTGATGGAAAACTTTCAAATAGAGATGAGGACTTTGAAGGCATTGTGGATGACGGTTTATAAAAAAATAACATGAGCACATAGTTAAATACTTCTAACAGACTCACTTCGGCTTATGCTGCCCATTAAAAAACAGAAGCTTGCTAACCTGCAAAATACGCAAGCATGTATGCCAAAGTAAGTTATAGTGTGCATGCATGGTGCCATATTTTTCGCATATTAATAGTGTCGTACGGATTAGTTAAATAGATTTACAAAACACAAAATTGTACTCACAACTGAAACAGTGCATTTGAACTCCGTGTGCCATGTGTTCACCACAATAAGATAGGTGAAAATATTATTCGAGAGGCCTTTAAAGATTTAAGCTCCTTTAAAACGGCTGTCAATCTATGATTGTCTCTCTTTTTTAATAGCAGACACTGAATTAGTTCAGAAAATTATATGTAAAATGCATGAATAAAAAAGTTGGATAATTTTTGCATGTGGTATGATTGAGTCAAAATAAATGCTTGCAGAGACCTCTCCAGATCACTGTGTGGCAATAAGTCATAGCATCCTTCAGTGTAGTCATTTTGTAGCATTTGACGATCAGGAAAGTAGTCAGTGGTCAGAGGCAAGCAGGCTGGTGTGGTCAGAGATTTCCAGTCAACTCCAACTGTACTGCAGAAGCTGGGGACTGCAAGACATACAGAGTTCCAATATCATCATGAGAGGAAAATTAACGGGTGAACTCAGCAAGACAAAAATGTACAACAAAAGAAAATAACTACTAAAAATAATTCCAGTTTCAAATATGGCAAGTTAGCCATTGTCTGACAACCAGTTCAGTGTGTACGGCGCCTTCTGCCCAAAGTCAACTCGGAAAGGCTCCAGCACCCCCATAATCTTCAGGAGATTAACAGGACAAATAATGAATTGGCAATAATTTTGTGCAATGGATTTCCTTAAATTGCATTTAAAAAAAAGAACATACTTTTTGGTTTTAAATGTTTTTTTTTCCATGAGCAATATGACACCATCAGTTTCCATAATATTCATTGGATTAGATTGGATAACTTTATTCATCTCGGGAAATTTCGAGAATGAAGAATGCAGATATAGGAAAGGCATTTTAGACATAAATAGATAGGTAATAAGTAATTTAATAAATAAATACATGACTAAATATATAAAACAAATAAGTGTGTTGCTGAAAAAAAAATATATATATATTTCAGCAACACACTTATTTGTTTTATATATTTATATATATATATATATTGTATATATATACGTATATATATACATATATATATACATATATATATACATATATATATATATATATATATACATATATATATATACATATATATACATATATATACATATATATATATATATATATATATATATATATATATATATATATATATATATATATATATATATATATATATATATTTCAGCAACACACTTATTTGTGTATAAATAGATAGGTAATACGTAACGGACCTTTCAACTTCCAAATGCCCGCGACTACAAGATCTAAAAATAACAGACCTCCAAGTTCATCTGCTGCACCTACCTGCTCATGTAAGTGCAGTCCCTGCGAGGATCGCTTTGTAGATCTCCAGAAAAAGTATGACCAGCTGCAGCAAGCTATCTCAGAGATACACATCAGGCTGGATGAGATATCAAAGGCGAGCTCTGTTTGTATAGCCACGCCGCAGAGTCTGCCTGTTGCCCCCTGCACGGGTGCGGAACAGACAGCAAATTGCCATAGTCCAATAAAGAAAAGGAAGGCAAAAAAGAAAAAAAAAAAAAAAGACCAAACAGGCTCCGAAGCAATCTTCAGCCGCGGAGTTTAGCGCTGGCGAGGCGCCAGATCATGACGATGACTACGTGTCAGCCTGCCTATACACCGCAGGTGGCAGTGATGTCATCGGTAGGCAAAGCTGTGAGCCTGAAACTCAAGCCCCTGCAAATTCAACTGCTTTCGTGAGATCCAGTAAAGAGGCAGTGTCGGAACGCGAGAGGAGTGTGATAATCTATGGTGTTCCCGAGTCGCCCGGACTCCCAGCTGTGGGCAGCGCGATGAAAGATCGCGAGTTGGCCATATATTGTATCAAGTCGGTCCTGGAGACACTGGCACCCGGGGCATCTCTCTCACTCGGAAGATCGGTGAGGCTTGGACGCGAGCCACCATCCTCTGCTGACGCGCGCCCCCGTCCATTAAAGATGACTCTTGGCACTCCATCTGAAGTCGAGACCTTCTTAACAAGCGCCAAGAAAATCCAATGGCCTGATCTCGAACTGGATTTTCGGAAGGAGTACTCTTTGAGGGAGAGGATTCGTTGGCGCAACCTTGTAGCAGAGCTGGCAGCGAGGCGGCAGAAGGGCGAAAGAGGTCTGTGCATCCGCAACGGCCAACTAGCCCTGACAAGCTACATCCACCCGCCACTGAAGGTGACCACAGAGACTCAAAACAACTGGGTGACGGTGAGGGAACAAGGGATGGCGGTGGTCCACCCCTAGTCATCATCTACACCAACGCGTGCAGTTTGATCGCCAAGTTCAGTGACCTCTTCAGTATTGTATCAGGACTCAAGCCTGATATGATCGTCATTACTGAAACTTGGCTAAGCTCTGAAGTGCACGACGCTGAGATAAACCTGATGGGCTACATCCCCTTCCGGTGCGACAGGCGAGACAGACGTGGTGGTGGAGTTATCATCTATGCTAAGGGCGAGCTAAAGCCCTCCCTTTGTCCTCTCCCTCCCGCTGCTCAACAGACCGACTTCTTTGAGGTTGTGCGATGCAATATAACTGTGGGCGGAGTCTGTCTGCCTATCTTGGGAGTCTACCGATCTCCGCAAGCTACCGCCGAAGACGACAACCACGTAATCAGTGCAATTCGCTCGGTCTCATCACACCAGGACTGCCTTATTGTTGGCGACTTCAACGCACCATCAATAGACTGGAGCGATGTCGTCTGCTCATCAGCCGACCGGTTCGACCAGGCACTCCTCGACACAGTTGATAACTGCTTTTTAACACAGCATGTTGCAGCTCCGACACGCTTCCGCAGTAACCAACGCCCGTCTCTTCTGGACCTGGTACTCACGTGCTACCCGTCGTCGGTATCGTCTCTCATCATCCTCCCGCCGCTCTCCATGTCTGACCATGCGGTGCTCAAGTTCAACTGGCACGCAACAATTCCGGCCTTACAGAGCGTGATGCTTCCGAAGAGAAGGTTTGCTACCCTGAATCATCACGCACTGGAGGAGGCTTCCGAGGCTGTTGACTGGGCTTCCTTCATGGAGATCACTTCAGTCGGCGAGCTGTGGGCATTGTTGAAACAATCCATACTCAGTACCATTGTCGATGCCACGGCACCAGAAGCACAAACCCTGGGCGACGCAAAAGGTGAAGCGGGAACGGACTCTCAGAGACGTTGCTTGGCGCGAATTCCAAGAACGAGGCACGGCAGCTGCATATGAGGTCTATAAGCAGCAACGAAATAGGGCAGTGTTCACTGAAAGGCAAGAGCGGAGCAAGTATGAGCTGAGGTTGGCGCAGTCATCTCGTGCAAACCCCAAGCGCTTCTTCGCCCATGTTCAAGCCAACAAACGTCTGCACAATCAAGTGGTTAAACTCAGGGAGGCTGATGGAGTCGGTGTCACGGATGCAGAGGGGCAAAGCTCTCTTTTTGCTAGGGTGTTCGCAGGCATTTACAAAGCCGATGATGGGCGACCAGCACCCCCATTTGCTCGGGATGTTCCCCCAATGCCTGCAGTTGCCATTACACCTCCTGAAGTCTACCGAGCCTTGATGTGTCTGGACGCCACTAAAAGCCATGGTCCGGATGGTATTCACCCGAGGGTCCTCCAGGCACTCGCTCCGACCATAGCACTTCCCCTCGCACATCTCTTCACACTGTCCTTGCAATCCGGTGAAGTCCCCGAAGACTGGAGACGGGCCGTCATCTGCCCTATCTACAAGAAAGGAGACCGAGAGGACCCGTTGAATTACCGACCGGTCTCCCTCACTTCAGTAATCTGCAAAATGTTAGAATCAATTATCAAAACGTCCATGATGGCCCATCTCCAGATCACAGCGGCGATCTCCGATAGTCAGCATGGATTCGTGTCCAACAGATCCTGCCTCACCAACTTGCTGACGATGGAGGAATGGGTCACTCAATTAATGGACGATCGACAAATTGCCGACCTGGTCTTCCTGGACTTCGCCAAGGCGTTTGACTCGGTCAACCATCGCTTGCTACTCCGCAAGTTGGAAGCGTATGCGATTCACCCAGCGGTCGTGAGGTGGATTGATGCGTTTTTGGCTGGCCGCACCTTTCAAGTACAAGTCAATGGCATACTTTCAGAGACTCACAACGCCCCCAGCGGTGTCCCCCAAGGCTCCGTTCTTGGACCACTGCTGTTCGTGGTGTTTGTAAACGACCTGCCAGAGCACATCTCCCAGCGGGTTCTCCTCTTCGCCGATGATGTGAAGCTCGTTGCTCCCCGGAGCGACTACGAGGACCTGCGTAGGTGCCTTCATCATGTGTGGAGTTGGTCGAACCTGTGGGACCTGCGGCTCAATATCACGAAATGCAGTCATCTGGCTATTGGGGCTCCTCCTGATTCACCTCTTGACTTTGAACCGGGACGCCTGGAACTGGAACGAACTCAACGGTGCAAAGATCTGGGCATCATTGTCGACGACACGTTCAAACCAACGGCCCAATGCATCCAAGCAGCCAACAAAGCTCGCGGAGTTCTGTTCCTAATGTTCCGGTCCTTTGCCGTCATCACAGCAGACATCTTCCTTCCGTTGTATGTTTCCCTGGTGAGGCCCATTCTCGAGTATGGGATCCAAGCCGCATCACCGTACCTCGGCAAGGACATCCAGCATCTGGAGCGGGTCCAGAGGCTTGCAACAAGGATGGTCCGCGGCCTCAGGCTATTGTCCTACGAGAAAAGATGCCAGCAACTCAACCTGCCGACCCTTGAGGCTAGGCGTCTGCGAGGGGACCTAATACTGGCCTACAACATCCTCCACGGCATCTACAGCGTGCCCCGCGACCTCTTCTTCACGCCCGCACCTGATCGTGGTCTGAGGGGTCATCCGTGGAAGCTGTACCCTCGCGGGTTCCGGTTGAATCGGCGGAAGGCGGCTTTTTCAGTGCGCATCGCCGGTCCTTGGAACCGGCTTCCGCAGGGTGTGGTCGAGAAGCCGACGGTCGCCCAGTTCAAGCGGGCTCTGGATGACTTCTTGGCCGTGAACCAGTGACTACACCGCGTTTGTTGCACATTTCTTGTGTCTTGTTACATGGCCCTTAGCCTAGTGCTTTTTTATTGCCAAATAAATTGAATTGAATTGAATTGAATTAATTTAATAAATAAATAAATACATGACTAAATATATAAAACAAATAAGTGTGTTGCTGAAATATATATATATATATATATTTTTTTTTTCAGCAACACACTTATTTGTTTTATATATTTATATATATATATATATATATATATTTATATATATATATATATATATATACATAGATACATACATACATACATACATACATACATACATATACACAGCAGCTGGCGATAGCGCTGGCTACCGGAAGCAGCTTATTTCCGGGTTCCGGTGCGCAGTGACTGCTGGGAAATATAGTTCTTCCTCGCTACACCCACACGCTAAAAACACGCTTTAAAAAGGCAACGGAAGCAAAACTGAGTTCGGCAGTGCTTTATTTGGACATTTTACAATTTACTCAAATCATCACCTTCAAATCCCTCAAACTCCTCATCTTCTGTGTCAGAATTAAACAATTGCCCAAACGAGCCTTCCAAATAGCCGGGCCCCCTCTCTTCGTTCTCAGAGTCACCGTCATTTCCATGTGGCTCCTTAGAAATTATGCCGGCTTTGGCAAAAGCTCGAACAACCGTGCAAGCAGACACGTTCGCCCAGGCGGCAACGATCCATTGACAAATCGTAGCGTAAGAAGCCCGGCGCTGCCTGCCACTTTTCGTGAAGCTGTGTTCGCCAGCGATCATCCACTGTTCCCACGTCGCTCGTTGCTTTGATTTGAAAGCCCGGTTGATGCCGATGTCCAGCGGCTGTAATTTTTGGTCAAGCCTCCGGGAATGACGGCAAGCTCTGAGTTCATTTTCATGATCTGGTTTTTAACCGTTGCTGTGAGATGAGCACGCATGGAGTCGCAAATCAAAACAGACGGCGAGCCGTGAAAAAATCCATCTGGTCGCTTGACATATACGTCACGAGTGCCGCCGAGACTGGTTACGTGACGTATATGTCAAGCGTATATACTACTTCTCGATGGCAAGTGGTCGTGCGTTATTATATTGTGAGGACATTTGTGTGCATCATTTTGGGAATATTTTGAAGGGAATACAAACTCAAACAACCCTCGATATTAACTGAAAGTCAGTGTGGAGGCGGGGCAAAAAGAGCCAACCAGGGAGAAGAAAGGTGTCAAAATGTCAAACAAAATTAGAATTAAGTTTAGTGTTAGGTTCGATTAAACTTATTTTTTAGTGTGTCTGCATCGTAATCCAAGTTCATTTAAATTTGTTTATGTTATGTGACGAGCGGGTTGCCGTGCAATAATCCCTCCCCTCCCCCCTCTCTCTGTCCGTCTCTCTCTCTCCCCCCTTAGAAATCCGTATAATTTTAGTACTATTAAACACATTTTAGTAATATTAAACCACTAGTTATGTGTTACTTGGTTAATAGATAGCGAATTAGAACAAAGAAAACATTTTTTCCAATCCAATATTCTGTTTTTGGTGTTTTTTCAGAGGGTTGGAACGAATTAATTTGTTTTTAGTTCATATCAATGGGAAACGTTTGTTTGAGTTACGAGAAAATGGACATACTAGCTCAGTCAGTCCCGGAACAAATTAAGCTCGTATCTCGAGGTACCACTGTGTGTGTGTTTGTGTATATATGTACGTGTATGTATGTGTATGTATATATGTATGTATGTATATATATATATATATATATATATATATATATATATATATATATATATATATATATATATATATATATATATATATATATATATATATATATATATATATATATATATATATATATAGAAAGGAAGGCATGATATGAGCCACGAGTGTTCTATTTTGAAAAGCCACATTATTCACATCAGCATTATTTTTATTAAACCCTTCTTGGTCAACTAAGGTTGTTTATTTAAGAGAAAAAAGGTTGCAAATTTCAATTTTTCACAATTTAAGACTGCTGGGAATTCATAATCTGCGCAAAATTTGAGCGTTCACTGTAGTAATTTGAGTTGCATCACTTACTTGGATTGGTACCACTTTGGGATGAATCGTCATATTCAGAAGAGGTGTCGATCCCTATACAAATTCAAATTATAAGGCACAGGGCAGAGCAGCAGAGACATATTTATATTACAGTCCAGGTACATGTGATGATTAAATGAGGCAAAGCATTGTAGATTATTTCCTAAAACAGTTTTGAAACAATGAATTTCAATTTTCTTTTTTTAAATCAAATATGGTTTGTTTTCTGTTTGTTTTCAGTAAACTTACCAATATTGTTACTAGGACTTTGATTGGATTCTCCTGTGTCTCCACTAATGCACACAGCATTCTCATCTGCTTGCTGGTAGCAAGTTTCCCTGAAACAAACAAGGAATGTTGTCATTGTTTTTTTGTTTTTTTTCTCTGTTCTGAAGTATATCGTCTTCTAGGCTCTATGAGATGCATTTATACTTAAAGCACGGTTCCTCGGTCATTAGGGATCAACCGAAAGAGAAAACATGCTGTATCCACAAGCAATTGCCCCATTCATCATCACAAAAAATGGGGGTAAAACTTCAGAGTGGCGAAAGTGACTTCACGTAGTTGGTGAATTCATGACCTGGGATTTTGTGTATAATTCTGCCAAAAAGTGACCATTGTTCTACGTAGCAAAACAAGGCTAAATTCATGAATGCCACAGTAGTATCAATACATTTGAGCAGATACAATCATGTCTAATGTTGCTATGTACGAGCGGCTCGTAGTGAAACTGGGAGTCGAAATGCTCTTTGAATGTTAAAGGCTGCGACGCCAGAACGAGGCATTGCCTCTAATTTAGACAAATAACACTGTATACAGAAAAATGCATTCTGATCAATGCCCGTGAAAAGACAGAATCGATACAGAAGGCTATAAAAATAAAGAAGACATTGACAGCATGAAACGACATTTCAAGATTTTCTTCTCCCACATTTAGTAAAGTCACTGAAGGGTCTCATCTCATAACTTCTGCTAAAGCGCAATAGCCAATACAAAAAGACGTGTCTGCTTCCTATCTAGATTAGAAAATTTGTGGACCTAAATCCAATGAATGAATTGCAACCATTGGTTCCATATTTAAGACTGCCACCCATGTAAAAAGTAATTACCGAAGCCGACATAATTAAGTTCAAAAAGCAATTAAGACCATTTAAATTCAGTGAACAGTGAACACAAGATGATCCGGCAAGAACTGAGAAATACACAGGTTTTAAATATACAATTCATGGGTTGACGGGACAATCAGAAACACCTGTTTCACACAAAAGGCAGAAAGCAGGAGATACACCAGGGGCAGGAAAACGACAGGTGAACTCAATGGGCAATCACAGGACAGGTTACAGAACGGAAATAACACAAAACAAATCCGTAACAGAACCAGAACTCTTTACCAAGACAAAACTGAAACTTTTCAGCCATCTATAATCCTTATAAAGTGTGATTTATGGATGGATGCGTGTACGATAAGGTCTTTCACTACGTTTGTCCAAACCGTGCAACATAGAGATGATGATTTTCTTTATAGTGGCCAGAAACAGCTGTCGGTAGCTAATATACGAGTGATTGAATTTCTTCACGTTCTAAGTGAGTAAATTACTTTTATTTGTTAAAGCTGAAAGCAGAGTAAATGTATGAATCCTTGTTTTTACATGTGCCCTAAATGCACCGCGTGGCTGATTGGTCATAAGGTAGGGTGCCTTTCCAAGTCATTTACAAATGTCATTTTTGGAAGAATTTCCTCCAGCGAGTTTCCAGGTGCTCCCTAGAACACTTTTTGTTGTTGTGAAGGGACTTATAAAACATCCAAACATCCATAAATAACGCTTTATCTATTCTATAATCCTTAAAAAGGGTGATTTATGGATGTGTCTGTGCGTCTGTCTGTCTGTGCGTCTGTCTGTGCGTCTGTCTGTCTGTGCGTCTGTCTGTCTGTGCGTCTGTGCGTCTGTGCGTCTGTGCG